>NC_069508.1:123883761-124121261 GCF_027579735.1 Bombina bombina
CCAGGGCGTTTGTGGTGACAATTTTGGAGTGCACTTTGTTTTGATTCTATCTATCTATCTATCTATCTATCTATCTATCTATCTATCTATCTATCTATATATATATATATATATATATATATATTCACTGAGAGCACACAGTTTCACTTTTCAATGCTGTTTTTTATCTAACACCCCATACCCAACAACTTTAGATCCTAAAACTTCCTAGTGCAGTTGTTTTTTAATTTTTTTAAAAATGCCACCATTTTTTAAATAAAAACTATAATGTCCTATTTTGAAGCCATTTGGGGCACTTTGTGAAAATTAACCAGAGATCAGATCTCTGGTTAATTTTCTGAGTGCTAATTGCTACCGCGAGCTCACGTTAGCAATAACCAGCCACTTGTAATGGCTGGTTAATTATTGCACACCCGCAAATGACAAATTTGCCCATTTGTGGGTACACAATAGTTTAGCACTCCACTTGTAATCTAACCCTAAATACATGTTATAAATATAGTTTTGAGGTCATTCTCCACCTCCCTCTGTTCATCGCCATGTTAATATCTAGCTTACAATGCAGATACCTGCATTGAAACAGAGGACTAAAAATGGAGGCACCCAGAATTAGGAGGTGTATGAAATATATTTAGTGTTAAAGGGACAATCAATCAAAATTAAACTTTAATGATTCAGATAGAGCATGCCATTTTAAACAACTTTCCAATTTACTTCCATTAACTAAATGTGCACAGTCTTTTTATATTTAAACTTTTTGAGTCACCAGCTCCTACTGAGCATGTGAAAGAATAAGTGTGTATGCATTTGTGAATGGCTGATGGCTGTCACATGGTACGTGTATGCATTTGTGATTGGCTGATGGCTGTCACATGGTACAGGGGGGAGTAGAAATAGACATAACTTTTAAAATTGTCAGAAAAAAATCTACTACTCATTTGAAGTTCAGACTAAGTGCTATTGCATTGTCTTGTTATCTTGCATTTGTTAATTATGCAAATCTACTGTGTTGACTGGTCATTTAAATGTCCCTTTAACTTTAAACTAATACAACAGTATAACATGTGCAATTTTTTGGTGGCTGGCTGATAGGTAGTTCCTGCTCATGCTAATTGACAATCATTACTTTTTACCTAACAACCAATGAGAATTAGCAGGAAATAGCTGTCAGTCAATAAGCATTAGTAGGAAATAAATAACTTGTACTGCTGTATTAGTCTCACATTTAAATTTGAAAAGTTTTTACTTTTTTTTTCTGAAACAAACACTGTTTTTAAAAGACCAGTAAATACAGTATATTTGTATAATCAACAAATGCATGATAAAAAGATGATGCAAAAATACTTAGCCTGTACTTCAAATGAGTAGTAGATTTTTTTCTGACAAATTTTAAAGTTATGTATATTTCCACTCTCACTGCATCATGTGACAGCTATCAGGCAATCACGAATGCATATACGTATATTATGTGCATTCTCACTAGGGATGGGCGAATGCTTCTAAAAATTCGAAATTTAAAACGAATTTTGATACATTCGTTCGAATCGAATTTCAAATGTTTATATAACATTCTAACATTCTATTTTCGAATTTTCGTTTTCAAATTTTTCAATAAAATTTGAAAATATTCGTTCGAATAATAGAATGTTTAGCTATGTATTCATTCAATTTCGAAATGTAATATTCGAATGTGACATTCGAATTCAAATAGTATTTCTAGTCTAATACTGTGTTTTATAAATGTAATATTCGAATTTGAATGTGATATTCGAATGTAACATTCTAATTCGAATGTGACATTCGAATTCGAATGTGACATTCGAAAACTGTAAATAACATTTGAAAATCGAATTTTTAAGAATATTCGTTCTTATCAATATTCTATTATGTAAATCGAATTTCTACAATAATATTCGTTCTAACATTCAAATTCGGATATAAACACATTCGCCCATCCCTAATTCTCACACATGCTCTGGTGACTCAAAATGTGTAAATATAGAAAGACTGCACATTTTCTTAATGGTAGTAACTTTGAAAGTTGTTTAAAATTGCATGCTCGCTCTGAATCATGAAAGTTTAATTTTTACTTAAGTGTCCCTTTAAATTATACTTTTTCATATGGATTAAGATTAAATATTTCAATATAAATAAAATATTTTGCAAGTGGAAATATCCCCATATCTTAGTGTCACAAGTAGAGGGTTCCTTCCTAATTATTTATGGCCAATTATCCTTCCCTGGTCAATGTACTAATAACTCAAATTAAGTGTGTCCCTGGGGTCTCTTGATATAGTGTAATGGACAGTTTCATCATGTCAATGACAGCATTGGTGTATGTTCTTTCTATCCAAAAACAATGTCCACCACCTCCTTCCTCTATTGCAGTGACACATCTCAAACTAAGAAGAGAAAGAAAAAAAAGAAAAGCATTGCTGATAAGTTGACACCAGCATTTTACCTTTTGTTCCCTTTATACCAGTAATTCTGTGGCTACATTTTGTAAGCCCTTAACATTTCTCTTAAATCTTTGCTCAGCAACAGTGAGTTATTTAATTAAAATATTTGAATGTATTACTCTTAGGTAATTGGTATTTTTTTTGTATATTTTTAATGTTTTATTACATTTATTGTTAAACATTTTTTTTCTTCACTTATATATTCCTGTAAAACTGTAAAGGGAATATTTTAATTCCCATTACAATAGGAAATCCTTCTTCCTTACAGACTCTTTGTTATGGGAATCTGGCAATCACAGATGAAAAGTACTAATCAGTTAGAGGGAAAAAATGCTCCCTTATACAAAAGTAGCAGTCATATGAAAAAAATGCCAATTGGTCATAGGGAGAAGGAAACTCTGCAGGGATCTTGCACACAATAGTCTTTAATAAGTCTATTTTGTTTGAGACTAACTCGGTTTGCATTTGAAGGTTCAGTACTTAAATTTCAAAGTCAGCTAAAATTTAGCGAAAAATATATTCATTATTAAGCAGGATGCAACCAATGTGGTGAAGAATTATTTTCTATTGTCAACATCAAGGATTTATAGATATAAAATGAAAAAAATATATATATTTCTGGTGATCTCTTCAGGTAAATTACCATGAATGCAACATAACCAGAGACAAATTGGGCACTCAAAACCACTTTGTGTTGAGGTAGATTTTGAAAAAATAAAGGAAAATATTTTGTCCAAGATGCATTTTTTTTTTACTTTTTATTTTGTTAGTAACTACATAATTACAAACGGTAAAATGAAGGAAAATACAACAAGGGACATGCGGGTCCCATGATAATCATTGGTCTTACACAAATATATTATACCATACAAAGGAAAGTATGATTACAAAACATTAAAAGTGTAGAGGAGACGGGAGAGAGATAGTTGGTATATTAGGAAGGAAAGTTAGAAAAGGAGGTGTGGTGTAGGGAAGGATGATATCAAGGTTTGTGTAGGCCCCTATAAGGGCTAGTAGGCTATACAGAGCTGTCCTGTCATGTCCAACTTAGGTATTATCTGCTGTTTTGGGCGCGCAGAGGGTATTATATAGTTCTTTCCAGTCTGCGCAAATGAGTTCCAATAGTTCAGATTTGTCATGGGTTGTAGAAGATGTCTTTTTCCATTGAGTATATATAAGCCATGGTGCTTGTCACCATGGGCCAACTAGGGGGAGACCATCTTTTCAAAGATCTAGCTATCGACAATTTGATAGTTGTGAAAAGGTATATGCTAAGGTAGCTATGCTGTTTGGGGAGGGTGTGTGTGCCTACGTGTAGTAGGGCTAACGCAGTTGATTTATGTAGTGGAATTCCCTTCTTGGTCAGGACAATAAAGCATGTATTCCATATAGGTTTAATCTTGGGGCATTCTTACCATATGTGTTAATGGTGAAAGATGGATTTTTATACAACCACAGTGCTAATTTTAAAAACATTGATTTTTTTTTTTCTTGTTGTGTTTTTTTTTTTTACCTAAAAAAGTGAAAATGCAATTCATTAAATTTAAATTGAATCTAATACTAGAGTATTAGTTCTTCTCTTAAAGAGACAGTATACATCAGTTTTCATATAGCTGTATGTAATAGACACTACTATAAAGAATAAGATGCACAGATACCAATATAAAATCAAGTATAAAACTGTTTAAAAACATACTTAGAAGCTTCCTGTTTAGCTCTGTTTAAAAGGTAGCTGGAAAGCCCATTGCAAGTGGGAAATAAGACACTCCCCCGCCCCCTTCTTTTGCATATGAAAAAACCCTTTACACAAACAGGAGCAAGCTAGAGTAGGTAGCTGACGGTATTCACATATTATTTAAATTATATTTAACTTAGGGGGGTGTTAGGGTTAGACTTAGGTTTTGGGGTTAATAACTTTATTATAGTAGCGGCGATGTTGGGGGCGGGAGTTTAGGGGTTAATAATTGTAGTTATGTGTCGGCGATGTTAGGGAGGGCAGATTAGGGGTTAATAAAATGTATTATAGTGTTTGCGAGGCGGGAGTGCGGCGGTTTAGGGGTTAATACATTTATTATAGTGGCGGCGATGTCCGGTCAGCAGATTAGGGGTTAATAAGTGTAGGTAGGTGGCGGCGACATTGGGGGGGCAGATTAGGGGGTAATAAATATAATATAGGTGTCGGCGATGTTAGGGGCAGCAGATTAGGAGTTCATAGCTATAATGTAGGTGGCGGCGATGTCCGGTCAGAAGATTAGGGGTTAAAAAAATTATTATAGAGTTTGCGATGTGAGGGGGCTTCGGTTTAGGGGTTAATAGGTAGTTTATGGGTGTTAGTGTACTTTATAGCACAGTAGTTAAGAGCTTTATGTTCCGGCTTTAGCCCATAACACTCTTAACTACTGACTTTTTTTTTGCGGTTGGAGTCTTGTCGGTAGAGGCTCTACCGCTCACTTCTTCCAAGACTCGTAATACCGGCGTTAGGCAAATCCCATAGAAAAGATAGGATACGCAATTGACGTAAGGGGATTTGCGGTAGCCTCGAGTCGCGGAAAGAAAGTGAGCGGTAGACCCTTTCCTGCCTGACTCTAAATACCAGCGGGCGTTAAAAAGCAGCGTTAGGACCCCTTAACACTGCTTTTTAACCCTAATGCAGAACTCTAAATCTAGCCGATAGTTTGTCCAATAAAAAAAAGTATCATTGCTCAATGCAATATTCTTGTTATTTTGATATATATATGCACATACACATAAATACATGCAAATATAAACAAGACACATAACAAGTCTGGCACTCACTTTCAGACACAAAATGGTGGTAGGGACGTATTTGAGTGCTTTATGTAAGAAGATATACAGTGTGTGCATATATATATATATATATATATATATATATATATATATATTTATACATACACACACGCACACATTTAGACATGTAAATATAGGTATCTATGTTAAAGACCTTTGCAGCCTTTTGTTCTGAAACCTGAGAGATATCTTTGAGCCCTTCTAACTTTTTTTTTACATTTTATTAGATAGTTTTTTTTATGAGTGTATCTGTACTTTTAAGTGTATTTTTCATGTGTATCTTAACACTTTTTTGTTTTGCGTAAGAGTTTATCAAAGCTCTAAATTTGCGATATCCAGAAGTGTGTTAAATTCAATTGTGCTCAAGCAAATGCATTTACTTTTAACCTGAAATACACATGCTACATCCAATGTGCGCAATGTTAAACTCCTTTCTGCTTGTGCGCATCATTTAGCATGCCAATTGTTTTCTAGTACTTAATCAGAAATGTATAAATACCCCCCTAAAAAAACTGAAAAATGTTATACAAGTATGTATTTCAAAATACGTATTATCTTGTTAATTAGTAATTAAAAAAACTGTTGAAATATAACCCTGCAAAATGTAATCTACTCTATCCATAGTAATACAAATGCCTTTCACTAATGGTTTAGCTATGCAGTTAAATATGCCAAATCTAATAAGGAACAAGATGTATGGGCTTAAAGTGGAGTATTGGCAAGGTCAGAGGTTATATTCTATTGAGTATTTGAGACATGATTTTAACTGCAAACGGTTTTGAGACCCATCATGATATACCCATTACAATGTTTAAAGGTATTTCTTTGCCACTGTTTCAGTAATTCAGTTACACAACTAGAAAACATTTTTTTGGATTTAGCAAAATTATTTACCAATTTGAGAAAAGATAATGCAATTTAACATTAGTAGATATTTCTAAATTCAGTTTTAATATAATTTTTCTTTAGTGATTTTGTTTTTCAGGAATTTTAAAATAATAATATTAAAGGGACTTTAAAATCAAAATGAAACTTTCATGGTTTCAATAGGGCAAGTAATTTTTAACCCTTTGACAGCCGATGTTACCTGTTTGTCAGTTGCCTGTTGCCCTACCAAGGGTGTAATAGCATAGGTCTTGCCAACAGCACTGAGACTGTGCTATTTCTTCATGCCCAGGCAGTCTAGCCATGGAAGCCTTGTAATGTGATGTATAGGGTTTATTTCTGTTAGCAAATGTACTATGTTTTCTTGTTATTCTTTGTTGAAAAACATATAAAAGTAGGCTTAGGAGCAAAAATGCACTACTGGGAGCTAGCTGCTGATTGGTGACTGCACATATATGCCTCATGCCATTGGTTCACTCATTGTGTTCATCTAGTTCCCAGCATATAAGAGAGAAAAATTTGAAAGTTTTTTTATACTTGTATACGCTATCTAAACCATGAAATAAAAAATTGGTTTCATGTACCTTTAATGTTAAACAACATTTTGTACCTGTATTTTTTTCTGTTATGTTAGATTTTATCTTTTTGGAACTTTAACATTTTTAAATAATAATATTACATATTAAATATTGTGGGCCATATGAAAAGTGGAGCGATATCGTTAGAGCGAGGAGCGTAAACGCAATTTTGAGATTATGGTATTCTTTACACTCAAATCCATATTACAAATGGCGTACTGTTTAAATTATTGCAAATTTGTTTGTGTGAACTTGCACTTATTTAAGCTCCCAATATTTTCTATAGGTGGCGTTGAACAGTAATGTCCGCTTATTACAAGTTGAAAGTAAATGCGATCACTCAAATTAAATCGCATTTAGCGCTCAAACATTTTACGCAAGTTTGGCCAAAGACCAACACTATTCTATAAACTCCCATACTGCCACAACCCCCACCACAAACTACCCTTCTACTATATTAACCCCTAAACTATCACAAGCCCCACTGCAAAATACCCACTTACAACTTAACCCACTAACTCCCCTAACCTAACACCCTCCAAAAAACTAACATTACCTGAAAAAAATAAACAAAAAAATAAATAAACAAACTTTAAAAAGAAACAACCTAAAATTACCTTAAAAAAGAAATATAACTTTACCTGAAAAATAAAACAACCTAACTTACAGGAAAAAAGCAAGATTACAGAAAATAAAAAAATCTACCATTAGAGACAAAAAACAAATTACCAGTAATAAAAAAAAGTTATGCCTATTTTAAAACCCCACATAAAAAAACACCCCAAAATAAAACCCTATTGTACTTCTAAACTACAGCAATAGCCCTTAAAAATGCCTTTTGTGGTGCATTGCCCTAAAGTGACAGCTCTTTTTCAGTTACAAAAACCCAAACACACAAAACAAAATGCTACCAAAAAAGCCTACTCTAAAAAATGCCTTCAAAAAGGCATTTGTCTGGGCATTGCATTAGGAGGGAATTTAGCTCTTTTGCTGCCCAAAATAATAATAATAAAAAAAACACCCAAAAAATCCTTACACTACAAAAGATGGTACTCACCAATGTTGAATACAGGCGACGGCACTCCATCTTCATTCCGGTGGGCATCTCCTATCTCCATCCCGGCAGCGGACTTCTTATCATCATCCATCTTCTTATCTTAAATCCCCGACTTCCTGTTCATGCTGTCATCAGCCGCACACTGACTTTTGAATGAGGGGGTATGTAATATCACTTTAAACATTTAAACAAAGATTACAAAAATACACAAATTTGTGGAGAGTTTTAGTCCTTTTAAGATTTTGTATTGCAATTCAGTTGCAAAAACTGAAAGAAAAATGTAAGATATTTTTTCTCAATAAGTTAGCTTTGTTGATTGACTGCTTTTGGTCTTTTTAAAAAAAGTTAATGTAAACAGGATTCTGCACTGTATTTAGAAAGTGGTGTTTTTTCACACTGCTTTGTAAACACACAGATTTTTAGAGCACACATCTTGATTACTCATTGACCTTCTATGGTTTGGATCATTGATAACCTTATTCAACTAGCTGTTAATTAACAAAGTCAATTTCAACAAACCAAATTACCTATAACCTTAAGGTTTAAACAGTGAATTTATTGTCTTTCTATTTAAGCAATGTCATTTGTGTTCAAAACCTCAGAAATATCTGGGGTAAAAAAAATGTTTGTCATTCCTTAGCTAATTTATATAATTTCTAAACAAAAAGTTTTATTATTATTTATTTTTAAACATTTTTACTTAGTTTATTTATAAATTATCTTTATTACAGAACAGTATATGAATTATTAAACACAGGTATATTACTAATATGGTTGCTATATTTATTATGTTTGAATTTTGCCCATATTTCATCTGCCTTGATTATTTTATCATTTGTAAAATAAATATATTTGTTTGCTTGACAGAATATTCTGCATTTGCATTTCCAATAAAAGTATTTGTACTGATTTTTATTTTGGCCCAATTTTCTGCAGCCTAATTTGGGTAGCCTGCGTATTGGAAGTTGAAAGTATGAGAAAAAGAGAGACTGCGTTTCTAAAGTAAAATTTTGATGCAGTAGAAAGAATTAAAAATACTTTTATTTCATAGATTTAGAAGAAATCATTTAGAGCTATTTTAATTTACATGCTTTGGTAAATATATTTTATTACAATTTGTACAGTTAAAAGAAAAATAAATTTGAGACTGATTAGCAAATAATCCAGATGATTATGAGCTGTATCAATGAGCTTAGCTAAAATCTCATGCTGAGATGGATACCATACATAACATGTATTTCAATGTTTTATTATTAAGGCCTTCATGAGCCCTTGTCTTATACAAAGAGAGGATGGAAAAAGAATCTGACTGACAAATTAGACTTGAAATCAGTTTCATTTACATAAGCTCTGGAAGTTCATTAATAATAGGGTTTTAATTATTCATGATCTTGTTTCACTAGATACAGCAGTTTTATTCCTGCTGTGCTGTATGTTTGGATTAGCTAAAACGAATAAAAAAAAATGGATGGTCTATTCAGATTTTGTTCAATAGAGTTTGATGCTTTTCTTCAAGTATTTTACATTTTGAAAATAAATAGTAGTGTATGCTAATGGAAAGTTTAATTTAAAAGATAATTTTCGTAATTAGTAAATGCGTTTTACTTTGAACTTGTCATTTGCTTTGTAGTGTCTATGACAAGTCAAACCTATCTATCTATCTATCTATCTATCTATTATCTATCTATCTATCCATCCCATAGAAACTAAAGGGCCCTATACATACCCTTCACTAAGTATGTAAATCTCACATTTGCTTCTAGACTTCAATCTAAGGTTATCGGTCACCACTTTAAAAATATGTCTAAAACACACATTATATATTAAAAAATAATAACATAATTTGTCTTTATTTTCAAATACAATCATCTATTTGATTTAAAAGTCCAAAAAAAGAAAATAAAGCTAAAAGATCCTTTGAAAGAAAATGGCAAGGGTTAATCACAAGGTTTTTTTCTTTAGAATTTAACACTGACCCGCAAAAATACTTGAATTATTCCCAGGAACTACCTTTTTCCACTTGCTCACAGCACTGTGATATTTATTTATATACTGCAACTATTTAAAGGGATCTTGAACACATCCTACATTTTATTTTAATTATTAAACATCACAAAGCTATTTAAGTCATAAATAGTTTGAAGTTCACCTGAAGGTGCTGAATTCTAGCAAGAAACAGATATAAAAAAAGCCACCACCTATATATTTTACAGTGCACTACCATGGTACAATTTATGTTACCTGGTCAGGTGATGTGCTCATCCTAAAAGCCCTTAAAGTAACATGAAACCCTACATTTTTCTTTCATGATTTAGGAAGAACATACAATTTTAAACAACTTTCCAGTTTACTTCTATTATCAAATTTGTTTTATTCTCTTGTTATCATTTGTTGAAGGAGCCGCAATGCAGTACTGGTTTCTAACTGAACACTTGGGTGAGCCAATGACAATTGGTATATATATATATATATATATATATATATATATATATATATATATATATATATATATATATATATATATATAGAGGTGTTTCTTCTGTCTGACTATGTCCTTCACTTCTGTATGAATAAACACTATTGATTACACCAGCACCTTGGTCGTCTGAGCAGTGTTTGCTTTTGTTCCTTATCTATCTATCTATCTATCTATCTATCTATCTATCTATCTATCTATCTATATATCTATATATATATATATATATACAGCCACCAATCAGCAGCTAGAACCTAGGTTCTTTTCTGCTCCTGAGCCTACTTTGATAAAACTTCCAGCAAAGGATAACAAGAGAAGAAAATTGGAAAGGTGATTAGAATTGTATGCTCTGTCTAAATCATGATTGTCTAATTAGGACTTTACTGTCCCTTTAAGGCCTTCATGGAAACAGTGAGGGTTTGGAAGTTAAAACACCTAGCTGCTTTCGCACTCGTCCACTACGCTGCACACAGCTTAGTGGACAGCACTACATTTCTAATTAGAGCTGCTGACAAGGGGAGCAGCTTTGGAAGAGTCAGCAGACCAGTGAAGGAGCTGAGTTGTGTGTGTATATGTGTATATGTTTATATGTATATATGTAAAGGTGAAACTAATATATGAGATAGACTCATTACATGCAAAACAAGATAGTTCAAGCTGTGATTTGTCATAATTGTGATGATTATGGCTTATAGCTCATGAAAACCCCAAATCCACAATCCCAGAAAATTAGAATATTACATGCAATCAATCAAACAAGAATTGTACATAGAACAATATCGGACCTCTGAAAAGTATAAACATGCATACTGTATGTACTCAGTACTTGGTTTGGGCCTCTTTTGCAGCAATTACTGCCTCAATGCGATGTGGCATAGAAGCTATCAGCCTGTGGCACTGCTGAGGTGTTATGGAAGACCAGGATGCTTCAATAGCGGCCTTCAGCTCTTCTGCATTGTTCAGTCTCATGTCTCTCATCTTTCTCTTGGCAATGCCCCATAGATTCTCTATGGAGTTCAGGTCAGGCGAGTTTGCTGGCCGATCAAGCACAGTAATCCCACGGTCATTGAACCAGGTTTTGGTGCTTTTGGCAGTGTGTGCAGGTGTTAAGTCCTGCTGCAAATGAAGTCATCATCCCCATAGAGCTCGTCTGTTGAAGGAAGCATGAAGTGCTCCAAAATCTCCTGGTGTATGGCTGCGTTGACCCTGGACGTATTGAAGCACAGTGGACCAAAACCAGTAGATGACATGACTCCCCAAATCAACCCAGACTGTGGAAACTTCACACTGGACTTCAAGCATCTTGCAGTGTGTGCCTCTCCATTCTTCCTCCATACTCTGGGTCCTTGGTTTCCAAATGAGATGCAAAATTTGCTCTCATCAGAAAAGAGGACTTTTGACCACTGAGCAACAGACCAGGTCTGTTTTTCTTTAGCCCAGGTAAGACGCTTCTGACGTTGTTTGTTCAGGAGTGGCTTTACTAGAGGAATACAACATTTGAAGCCCATGTTTAGGATCCGTCTGTGTGTGGTGGCTCTTGATGCACTGACTCCAGCCTCAGTCCACTCCATGTGAAAGTCCCCAACACTTTTGAATGGCCTTTTCCTGACAATCCTCTCCAGGCTGCGGTCATCCCTGCTGCTTGTTTACCTTTTTCTTCCACACTTTTCCCTTCCACATAACTTTCTATTAATGTGCTTTGATACAGCACTTTGGGAACATCCAACTTCTTTTGCAATTACCTTTTGAGGCTTTCCCTCCTTTTGGAGGGTGTCAATGATGGTTTTCTGTACAACTGTCAGGTCAGCAGTCTTTCCCATGATTGTGATTCCTACTGAACCAGACTGAGAGACCATTTAAAGGCTCAGGAACCCTTTGCAGGTGTTATGGCTTAATTAGCTGATTAGAGTGGGACACTTTGAGCCTAGAATATTGCACCTTGTCACAATATTCTAATTTTCTGAGATTGTGGATTTGGGGTTTTCATGAGCTGTAAGCCATAATTATCACAATTATAACAAATCATGACTTGAACTATCTTGCTTTGCATGTAATGAGTCTGTCTCATATATTAGCTTCACATTTTAAGTTGCATTAGTGAAATAAATTAACTTTTGCACGATATTCAAATTTTTCAAGTTTCACCTGTGTGTGTATGTATATATATATATATATATATATATATATATATATATATATATATATATATATATATATATATATATATATATATATATATACACACAGTATATATATATATATATATATATGTGTGTATGTGTATGTATATATATATATATATATATATATATCTATACAGTATTTATATATATATATATATATATATATATATATATATATATATACACACACAGTGGGGGAAAAAAGTATTTAGTCAGCCACCAATTGTGCAAGTTATCCCACTTAATAAGATGAGAGAGGCCTGTTATGCTCATCATAGGTATACCTCAACTATGAGAGACAAAATGTGGAAAAAAAATCCAGACAATCACATTGTCTGATTTGGAAAGAATTTATTTGCAAATTATGGTGGAAAATAAGTATTTGGTCAATATCAAAAGTTCATCTCAATACTTTGTTATATATTCTTTGTTGGCAATGACAGAGGTCAAACATTTTCTGTAAGTCTTCATAAGGTTGTGACACACTGTTGGCCCATTCCTGCTTGCAGATCTCCTCTAGAGCAGTGATGGGCCTGTCGCTGGGCAACACGGACTTTCAACTCCCTCCAAAGGTTTTCTATGGGGTTGAGATCTGGAGACTGGCTAGGCCACTCCAGGACTTGAAATGATTCTTATTAAGCCACTCCTTCCTTGCCCAGGCGGTGTGTTTGAGATCATTGTCATGCTGAAAGACCCAGCCACGTTTCATCTTCAATGCCCTTGCTGATGGAAGGAGGTTTGCACTCAAAATCTCACGATACATGGCCCCATTCATTCTTTCATGTACACGGATCAGTCGTCCTGTTCCCTTTCCAGAGAAACAGCCCCAAAGCATGATGTTGCCACCCCCATGCTTCACAGTAGGTATGGTGTTCTTGTTTGCAACTCAGCATTCTCTCTCCTCCAAACACGACAAGTTGTGTTTCTACCAAACAGTTCTACTTTGGTCTCATCTGACCATATGACATTTTCCCAATCCACTTCTGGATCATCCAAATGCTCAGGGGGACACGTCTGGCACTGTAGGATCTGAGTCCCTGGCGGCGTAGTGTGTTACTAATGGTAGCCTTTGTTACGTTGGTCCCAGCTCTCTGCAGGTCATTCACTAGGTCCCCCCATGTGGTTCTAGGATGTTTTCTCACGGTTCTTGTGATCATTTTGACCCCACGGGGGGAGATCTTGCATGGAGCCCCAGATCAAGGGAGATTATCAGTGGTCTTGTATGTCTTCCATTTTATAATTATTGCTCCCACAGTTGATTTCTTCACACCAAGCTGCTTGCCTATTGCAGATTCAGTCTTCCAAGCCTGATGCAGGTCTACAATTTTGTTTCTGGTGTCCTTCGACAGCTCTTTGGTCTTCACCATAGTGGAGTTTGGAGTGTGACTGTTTGAGGTTGTGGACAGGTGTCTTTTATACTGATAACAAGTTCAAACAGGTGCCATTAATACAGGTAATGAGTGGAGGTTAGAGGAGCCCCTTAAAGAGGAAGACACAGGTCTGTGAGAGCCAGAAATATTGCTTGTTTTTAGGTGACCAAATACTTATTTCCCACCATAATATGCAAATAAATTCTTTCCAGATCAGACAATGTGATTGTCTGGATTTGTTTCCACATTTTGTCTCTCATAGTTGAGGTATACCTATTATGAAAATTACAGGCCTCTCTCATCTTCTTAAGTGGGATAACTTGCACAATTGGTGGCTGACTAAATACTCCCCCCCCACACTGTATATATATATATATATATATATATATATATATATACTGTGTGTGTGTGTGTATGTGTATATATATATATATATATATATATATGTGTGTGTGTTTATGTATGTAAATATACAAACAGTTCAAGCAGACTTTCAGATCCACAGTCAAATCTCCACTACGTCAATCAGGGGTATAAAATAGCATATCGCCACTTAATAACTTGTATGTGAATCTGACTCCTCGCTATAAACACAACAGCCCCTTGTACAACATACAAAATTCACAACTCATGTATCATATCACAAAAAGCCCAACTCGTTATACCATTTACGTGTCACCAATCCATAGTGGTGTAAATATTAGCATGCAACTAAGCAATCAAATCATCCCTGTATCAATCATAGCGTATGCAGACTACACGATTGTGTGTGTGTATGTATATATATATATATATATATATATATATATATATATATATATATATATATATATATAATTCTTTATCTAAATACTTGTTAAAAATGCAAAAAAATCTTGTTTATTATATTGTGGTGTAATAGGAAACATTATTATTGACATTTCTTTAAAATGATTAACCTTTTTGAATGAGTAAAATTATATGCAATGATTTAATACAAAAATATAAAGTGAAGCTCCTGTAAACCAGTTTAATTCATGAATATTTTCTAGGTTTATAGTGTACAATTCTTGTTACAGCAGGTCGCTGCAGAGGTGTTACTAAATTTGTCTGATTGCAAAATAAATTCAAGTTAAAATTCCTGTCTCTCTTTTATGGACATTCTATTCAATTGTTTTAATGAAAGATAATAGCCATCGTGCTTTGTTGAACATTTTCCAAATGTTTTCATTTGGGACTTGTTAAAGAACAATGACTAAAAATATGTCATAAAAATGTAGGTTTCTTGGATAATTGTTGGACTAATGGTGATTTCTCCAAATCTGTGTTAAAATGTTAACAAGGCACTGAGAACTTGTATTTATATATACATTATTTTAAAGCTATAGACATATTGTAATATAATATAAAATATTGTAATTAATTAGAGCATCTTGATATGAAAGCATCTTGGTATCTATGGCACATTTTATAAGAGAAAGAGATACATACATATATATACACAGGCGTTACATATTAAATAATTTTGTTGTGTGGTAAACCCAGAGAGTTTCACCTTCTTATTGATATTATATGCAATGTCACCAGATACAAATTATTTATGCTTAATCAAATGGAGTTAAGAAATTGATAATCACTTTTACAGTAATACAAATTTGCCAGGATCCATAAACCAACAAAAACACATCCGTACTATGCCAATACTGCCCTGTTTTACATCCCTTAAAAATAAATTTGACATCAAAGTAAGTCAAAAGGTATCAATATCAAAATATTATATTCACGGGGGGGCGGAGCCAACTGCCGAAACAGCTAGTCATAACCTAGAAGAGCTCCTAGCTCTAAAATTCAATTATAGCAGCTATTTATTAAAATTCTAATTTGGGATTGAAATTTCTATGTCCCTGAAAGACTCCTGAGGACACTGACCAAAACAAATATAGGTAACTTGTCTTGTTACTATAAGTAGTGAGTGGGGAACTGTTTGAAAAATAATCTGGACGCACGCTGTACTCCAACTCAAGATGGCGGAGGACATTATTGAAGCGCTCTGGGCGCTAGAAAGAGCCATAGACTCCCACTATGTGGACCTGCTGCAAAATATCCACCTCTTGCGCCCTGACCCACCAAGCATGCCGAACCATGAGGAATACCGACCAGCCTCTTTGTCTGTGATGGCGGAGGAAGGATGTAACATGCCGGCGTCAACTTCTGAGGCAATACTTGAAACTCTCTCTTCGGATGGGTTACGTACCTCATATATGCAGGGTGAGGAGGATTTTCTTCGAGTGCCACTCAGTGCCTGTCTGGCTGTGAAGGTAGATGTGCTCCCTGAGGATGCCGCAACAGTGCTGGCCCATGCGTCGAGACGGATGATCGTGGCTGGAGCTACTACTGCTGATAAATCTTCTTACATTGCTGGCTCCCCATCACAGGAAATTGAACTCTCATGGGTCTCTCCGTATAGCGCTGAGTCCCAAGGGCTACATAAGAAAACCTGGAAAAGCAGATTGCAAGGCCAGAAGGCCAAACGCTTTGAATGGACCCCCCCGCAGAATTTTCAGACCCCTCAGAAAGTTGGAGTAGGGTAATGGGCCAGTGGCTAGCTGCAAAAGTACTTAACCTACATTGCCATTTGTGGAAGCAATTTAGGCCCAGGCATCCCTCCTATCAGCAGTTGGATACGGACAGTTTTTGCTCATTTAGTTAATACCAAGTTCTGTTTCTACTGTTTACCTTTAATTGCCTTTATACTGTATGAAAAACGTGTCTTTTATGCTGTCTGCCTATAGCCCTTTCTACCACATATACACACTTTTTTATTATTGTGCCATGAACCGATAACATATGGCCTATGATGTGAATAACATTTTGCCCAACATGATGATTTAGGGATCTGAAGAATGCACTTTGACGATATGTTAATTAGTCAGCAGCCCTGATGGGCATATAAATAATTTGCTCTTCATCTATAGTAGCCACAGGCTAATCACTTAAGTATTGCTTAATGTTACTGTATTTTTCTTCAGATTCATTTACATTCTATACACTAATTGAATATGCAGTACCCATGAGAGGATACAATGCTCGGTTTGTGTGTGTTTTTTTTTTTCTCTTTCTTTCCCCAAGATGGCTGCAAACATCATTTATACCTTTTGTAGAGTGTTAAGCTAATCCCCATACCCACAGACTATAGCCAATGACGACATGTACAAACTGTCTGATGTGAAGTCTGCTAGGCACTGGTTATGGTTACTTAATCTTCTAGGGGCTCTTTTCCCTCTTTCACTTAGCGCTTAGTAGCTGATTAATTGTTAAATAAGCCTACAACGCTGTCTGAGGATAAGTCAATGGAATTAAAGCTTGAATTTAATATATATGCTTTTTCCCTTTTAATAATTTCTCCCTCCAATAACAATAGCATTTACTTAGCTTAGTATGCATATATATATTTATATAGGAATGCATAGTCCTGATTTTATACATATTTTTGGGCTGTAAAGTTACTCCAGGTATCTCTACTCTACATACCACTTAAAGGGACATAATACTCATATGCTAAATCACTTGAAACTTATGCAGTATAACTGTAAAAAGATGACAGGAAAATATCACCTGAGCATCTCTATGTAAAAAAGGAAGATATTTTACCTCACAATTTCCTCAGCTCAGCAGAGTAAGTTCTGTGTAAAAAGTTATACTCAGCTGCTCCCAGCTGCAGGTAAAAAAATAAAAAAAAATGAAGAAATGAACAGCAGCCAATCAGCATCAACAGTGCTGAGGTCATGAACTCTTACTGTGATCTCATGAGATTTGACTTAACTCTCATGAGATTTCATGGTAAGCTTCCTTTACCTGATTGGTGAAATAATATGAGAGTGCACGATGCTAGTCCCTTCAGATGTCCCAGGACAAACACACTAAAATGCTGCTTAGAAATCCTTTACAATGGGATGTGGCTACTGAGGAACTTTTGAGGTAAAATATCTTTCTTTTTTACATAGAGATGTTCAGGTGATATTTTCTAATCAGCTTTTTACAGCTATGCTGCATCACTTTCAAGTGTTTAAACATTTGGGTATTATGGCCCTTTAACTAAAATATAACTATTTTAGGCATGTTAATGTTTAATGATTCTAGCACTGAACATCCTGGGGGGTAGTTATCAAGCCGTCTACTTTTCTGGCTTCGCCGGCCCAATACGCCTGCCTAAGCTCGCCTACCTTCGCCGCCGCGGACCTGAAAAAATACGCCTAAGTTATCAAATAAAGCTGTCAAAAAGCCGCGGGGCGATGAGCAGCGGACTGTGACAGTTATCACTCATCCGATCTCGCTGCTCTTCGGCTGTTTGACAGCTTTATTGCTAGCCTGTCACTAAGCACTCACACTAAACTACACTGTTCTACCCCCTATACCGGCGCCCCCGGAGCCTCCCGCAACTCAATAAAGTTACTAACCCCTAAAACCGCCGCTCCTAGACCCCGCCGCAACTCTTATAAATGTATTAACCCCTAAACCGCCGCTCCTAGACCCTGCCGCAACTCTTATAAATGTATTAACCCCTAAACCGCCGCTCCCGGACACCGCTGCCACCTACAGTATACCTAGTAACCCCTATCCTGCCCCCCCTACACCGTCGCCCTCTATTATAAAATTATTAACCCCTATCCTGCTGATCTCGCACCTCTCTGCAACTAAATAAATAGTTTAACCCCTAAACCGCCGCTCCATGAACCCGCCGCAACCTATATTAAACCTATTAACCCCTATCCTGCCCCCCCACACCGTCGCCACCTATAATAAATTTATTAACCCCTATCCTGCCCCCCACTACGCCGCCGCCACTGTAATAAAATTATTAACCCCTAAACCTAAGTCTAACCCTAACGCCCCCCTAACTTAAATATTAATTAAATAAATCTAAATAAATTAACTCTTACTAACTAAATGAATCCTATTTAAAACTAAATACTTACCTTTAAAATAAACCCTAATATAGCTACAATATAAATAATAATTATATTCTAGCTATCTTAGGATTTATATTTATTTTACAGGTAACTTTGTATTTATTTTAGCTAGTTAGAATAGTTATTAAATAGTTATTAACTATTTAATAACTACCTAGCTAAAAGAAATACAAAATTACCTGTAAAATAAATCCTAACCTAAGTTACAATTAAACATAATACTACACTATCATTAAATTAACTAAATAAACTACCTACAAATAACTACAATTAAATACAATTACATAAACTAACTAAAGTACAAAAAATAAAAAAAAGCTAAGTTACAAAAAATAAAAAAATAAGTTACAAACATGTTAAAAATATTACAACAATTTTAAGCTACTTACACCTAATCTAAGCCCCCTAATAAAATAACCAACCCCCCCAAAATAAAAAAAATCCCTACCCTATTCTAAATTAAATAAATTTCAAAGCTCTTTTACCTTACCAGCCCTTAAAAGGGCCATTTGTGGGGGCATGCCCCAAAAAGTTCAGCTCTTTTGCCTGTAAAAGAAAAATACAACCCCCCCCCAACATTAAAACCCACCACCCACATACCCCTAATCTAACCCAAACCCCCCTTACAAAAACCTAACACTAATCCCCTGAAGATCATCCTACCTTGAGTCGTCTTCACTCAGCCGAGCCACCGATGGAACTGAAGAGGACATCCGGAGCGGAAGAAGTTAATCCTCCAAGCGGCGCTGAAGAAATCTTCCATCCGATGAAGTCATCATCCAGGCGGCGCTGAAGAAGTCTTCGATCCGGCCGATGTCATCTTCAAAGAGGCGCTAAAGAGGTCTTCTATCCGGGCGAAGTCATCTTCCAAGCCGGGTCTTGAATCTTCCTTCCGCCGACGCGGAACCACCTTCTTCACCGATGGACTACGACGAATGACGGCTCCTTTAAGGTACGTCATCCAAGATGGCGTCCCCTCAATTCCGATTGGCTGATAGGATTCTATCAGCCAATCGGAATTAAGGTAGGAAAATCTGATTGGCTGATGGAATCAGCCAATCAGATTCAAGTTCAATCCGATTGGCTGATCCAATCAGCCAATCAGATTGAGCTCGCATTCTATTGGCTGATCGGAACAGCCAATAGAATGCAAGCTCAATCTGATTGGCTGATTCCATCAGCCAATCAGATTTTTCCTACCTTAATTCCGATTGGCTGATAGAATATGTTTGTTATTTTATTAGGGGGCTTAGATTAGGTGTAAGTAGCTTAAAATTGTTGTAATATTTTTAACATGTTTGTAACTTATTTTTTTATTTTTTGTAACTTAGCTTTTTTTATTTTTTGTACTTTAGTTAGTTTATGTAATTGTATTTAATTGTAGTTATTTGTAGGTAGTTTATTTAGTTAATTTAATGATAGTGTAGTATTAGGTTTAATTGTAACTTAGGTTAGGATTTATTTTACAGGTAATTTTGTATTTCTTTTAGCTAGGTAGTTATTAAATAGTTAATAACTATTTAATAACTATTCTAACTAGCTAAAATAAATACAAAGTTACCTGTAAAATAAATATAAATCCTAAGATAGCTATAATATAATTATTAATTATATTGTAGCTATCTTAGGGTTTATTTTACAGGTAAGTATTTATTTTTAAATAGGAATAATTTATTAAAGTATAGTGTAGTGTTAGGTGTAATTGTAACTTAGGTTAGGATTTATTTCACAGGTACATTTCTCTTTATTTTAGCTAGGTAAGCTATTAAATAGTTAATAACTATTTAATAGTTATTGTACATGGTTAAAATAAATTGAAAGGTACCTGTAAAATAAATATAAATCCTAAGATAGCTAGAATATAATTATTATTTATATTGTAGCTATATTAGGGTTTATTTTAAAGGTAAGTATTTAGTTTTAAATAGGATTCATTTAGTTAATAAGAGTTAATTTATTTAGATTTATTTAATTAATATTTAAGTTAGGGGGGCGTTAGGGTTAGGGTTAGACTTAGGTTTAGGGGTTAATAATTTTATTACAGTGGCGGCGGCGTAGTGGGGGGCAGGATAGGGGTTAATAAATTTATTATAGGTGTCGACGGTGTAGGGAGCAGGATAGGGGTTAATACATTTATTATAGGTGGCGACGGGTTCAGGGAGCGGCGGTTTAGGGGTTAATACATTTATTATAGTTGCGGTGGGCTCCGGGAGCGGCGGTTTAGGGGTTAATATGTATAGAGTAGCTTGCGGTGGGCTCCGGGAGCGGCGGTTTAGGGGTTAATATGTATAGAGTAGCTTGCGGTGGGCTCCGGGAGCGGCGGTTTAGGGGGCAATATGTATAGAGTAGCTTGCGGTGGGCTCCGGGAGCGGCGGTTTAGGGGGTAATAACTTTATTTAGTTGCGGCGGTGTAGGGGGGGTCAGATTAGCGGTGATTAGACTCGGGGTACATGTTAGGGTGTTAGGTGTAGACAGCTCCCATAGGAATCAATGGGATGTCTGTCAGCAGCGAACTTGTACTTTCGCTATGGTCAGACTCCCATTGATTCCTATGGGATCCGCCGTCTCCAGGGGTGGCGGATTGAAAACCAGGTACGCTGGGCCGTAAAAGTGCCGAGCGTACCTGCTAGTTTTTTGATAACTAGCAAAAGTAGTGAGAATGTGCCGCACTTGTGTGCGGAACATCTGGAGTGACGTAAGAATCGATCTGTGTCGGACGGAGTCCGGCGGATCGATGCTTACGTCACAAAATTCTACTTTTGCCGGTCTCGAGCCTTTGATAACTAAGGCGTATCAGCCTTGCCACAAATACGCTGTGGAATTCCAGCGTATTTGAGGTTGACGGCTTGATAACTAGGCCCCCCTATATTATAAAAGGCCAAGTGTGTTTGTCCGACGCTGTCATGCGCAGTAGAGACAAACACACTTGGCCTTGAGATAGGGAGCGTGAGGTACACAAACAGCTGTAAGGTCTGGGGAGCGCGAGGTAAGCTACTCAACAGCTGTGAGGTCTGCTGCGTGAGAAGCGGCCATGCGCTCCCCAGACCTCACAGCTGTTTGTGGCTGACGGGAGCGTTGCGATGAGGGCGTGGTCGGGCGTCGCGAGGGGCGTGGCCGGGCGTCGCGAGGGGCGTGGCCGGGCAGGTGTCGCCGCGATGGGGCGTGGCCCCGCGATGTGAAGACAGAGCCAGAGAGGGAGCAGGAGAGGGGGGGGGAGAGCCAAAGGGGGGGAGAGCACAAGAGAAGGGGGGGAGCCAAAGAGAAGGGGCGGAGAGCCAAAGAGAAGGGGGGGAGAGCCAAAGAGAAGGGAGGGAGAGCCAAAGAGAAGGGGGGGAGAGTCAAAGAGAAGGGGAGGGAGAGCCAAAGAGAAGGGGGGGAGCCAAAGAGAAGGGGCGGAGAGCCAAAGAGAAGGGGGGGAGAGCCAAAGAGAAGGGGGGGAGAGCCAAAGAGAAGGGGGGGAGAGTCAAAGAGAAGGGGAGGGAGAGCCAAAGAGAAGGGGGGGAGCCAAAGAGAAGGGGGAGGAGAGCCAAAGAGAAGGGGGGGGAGAGCCAAAGAGAAGGGGGGGAGAGCCAAAGAGAAGGGGGGGGGAGAGCCAAAGAGAAGGGGGGGGGGGGGGCAAAGAGAAGGGGGGGGAGAGCCAAAGAGAAGGGGGGGAGAGCCAAAGAGAAGGGGGGGATAGCCAAAGAGAAGGGGGGGATAGCCAAAGAGAAGGGGGGTTAGCCAAAGAGAAGGGGGGGAGAGCCAAAGAGAAGGGGGGGGATAGCCAAAGAGAAGGGGGGGAGAGCCAAAGAGAAGGGGGGGGATAGCCAAAGAGAAGGGGGGGGAGCCAAAGAGAAGGGGGGGAGAGCCAAAGAGAAGGGGGGGATAGCCAAAGAGAAGGGGGGGGAGAGCCAAAGAGAAGGGGGGGAGAGCCAAAGAGAAGGGGGGGGAGAGCCAAAGAGAAGGGGGGGGAGAGCCAAAGAGAAGGGGGGGGAGAGCAAAGAGAAGAGGGGGGAGAGCCAAAGAGAAGGGGGGGGAGAGCCAAAGAGAAGAGGGGGGAGAGCCAAAGAGAAGGGGGGGAGAGCCAAAGAGAAGGGGGGAGGGGGGGGGGAAGAGCCAAAGAGAAGGGGGGTGAGGGAGGGGGGGGTGAGCCAAAGAGGGGGGAGAGAGAGAGCCAAAGAGGAAAAAGAGCCAAAAAGGAGAGAGAGCCAAAGAGGGGGGAGAGAGAGCCAAAGAGGGGGGGGGAGAGAGAGCCAAAGAGGGGGGGGGAGAGAGAGCCAAAGAGGGGGGGGGGAGAGAGAGCCAAAGAGGGGGGGGAGAGAGCCAAAGAGGGGGGGAGAGCCAAAGAGGGGGGAGAGAGAGAACCAAAGAGGAAAGAGAGCCAAAGAGGAGAGCAAAAGAGGGGAGAGAGCCAAAGAGGGGGGGGGGCAGAGCCAAAGAGGGGGGGGGCAGAGCCAAAGAGGGGGGGAGAGAGCCAAAGGGGGCGGAGAGAGCCAAAGGGGGGGGGGGAGAGAGCCAAAGGGGAGAGAGAGAGCCAAAGAGGGGAGAGAGCCAAAGAGGGGGGGGAGAGCCAAAGAGGGGGGGGAGGAGAGCCAAAGAGGGGGGGGGGAGAGAGCCAAAGAGGCGGGAGAAAACAAAAGAGGGGGGTGAGAGAGCAAAAGAAAGGAGGGAGAGAGCCAAAGAGGGGAGAGAGAGAGCAAAAGAGGGGAGAGAGAGAGCAAAAGAGGGGAGAGAGAAAGCAAAAGAGAGGGGAGAAGAGAGAGAGCAAAAGAGGGGAGAGAGAAAGCAAAAGAGAGGGGAAAAGAGAGAGAGCAAAAGAGAGGGGGGAGAGTGCAAGGGGTGGAACCGCTGTACTGCAAAAAATGGCCCGTGTACACGGGCTTTAGTACTAGTATATTTATAAATGGCTAAATACTTAGTATTTTTCTGCTCTCATGGTCCAGTAATAGGGAAAGATTAGACACCAGATTGGGAAATGTTTGTTCTTATATTTACAAGATATAACTGTTTACTGTCTTCTCAAATGTTATATGGAAATGTATATTTTTTATCATATTCCATTTCAGCTAGTGGACAAGTTTAATACGCAATGTTTGGATAAGTTCATATATTGTCTGTTTCATTACTCTTTAGATCAGTCCTGAACACCTGTGTGAATTGCTATTATTGTGACATGTATACATTTCTTTATAGTTTATGCTTGTATCGTCTGAGTCTCCCTGAATGAATCAGCAGAGTGGCCTGTGGCCCCTATCTAGCTACTCCATTTTGTAATAAGATGTCACTTTACCCCACTATCTGCTCCTAAGTAGACTAACTTCCCAAGGCATATCTAATTTGGCTTTTTAGTATCCCAGCTACCAGGCCTACGGTCACTACGATCAGGCACTTCTAAGTCCACACCAGGTACCCTATGCTACTTACAATTATTTATGGCTCCGTCCCCCCACCCCTCTCCCTATGCGTATAGCGGTGCTTACCCGCTGAATATCTTCCTCCCCCCTATATATATCGGCCCAAGAGTGGCTGATACTTATGTTAACCCTCCACAGGCTGATATTTTGGTCTTAGGTAAAATATTATTAGAATGTGGAGTTCATACGCTGACAATATAATATAAAATGAAGTTCTTTTTTATCTCGCCTAAGATACTGTCTATCTTCATAACCAGATTTGAAATGTTTTTTTTTTCTTGCTGTATGTGCATATTGCTTTCTCAATAATGCCTTTGTATAGACAATGTATTACTCTCCTTGTTGTAACCTTGGCCTTAGGGCGAGTCCTTGTTGTGATGATATATGCTTTAACTTCAATAAAAAAATTATTTAAAAAAAAATATATTATATTCACATTTATAGTTCATTCTATAGAAGCATTTGAATGTCAAATCAATCGTCACAAGTAACATGATTTCTAATATTCAAATGAAAAAGTACAGAGGATTTTCAATCCCTGTATGCAGGGGTTTCAATCAGAAGTATAAAAATGAACATTGATCAACCTTTTACTGAGAATTGGAGTTTTATTTTACTGCCACTTTAATTGCTAAACTCAGTATGAAAGAGAGTACATCATCTATATACTTTCAATTAGCTAATCAAATGCAGGACACAGCTTCATCTCTAGTAATTCCATATGTATTTGATATCTGTAGGAATCTATTCTATGGAGGAAATGTTCTGGGTTTTTTTTTATTTCCAGAAAAGTATTTTTAAAGGCAGGTAAGTGATGTTTTTTTCAATATTGTTCTATCTTCAAAACTGACAAATATGTATATCCAGCATCCCCAGATTTACGTAGTTTACCAACATCATCCGTTCCTATTACATTCTATGGAACGGAGTCACTAAAGATTATTCATCAATTAATTCTTTATTGGATCAGCTGCACAGAATAACTTAGGAAGTGGTGAAGCTGGAGAAACTGTGAGGCCTAGCTATGAAGCTGAAGAACTCCTAGTGGCTTTTGCCCTCAGTAGCTCTTACTTCACACTAGAGACAAGTTTAGATGTGTGTTTTGCCATTCAGTGAACTCATTCAAAAGTTTGGTTTAAAGTACAGTAAAGTCAAAATTTAACTTTCTGATTTACTTCTTTTTTTTAATCTAATTTGCTTCATTCTCTTATTGTCATTTGCTCAAGAGCAGCAATCTACTACTGGAGCTTGCTGATGATTGATGGCTACAAATATATGCCTCTTGTCATTGGCTCACTGCATGTTTTCAGCTATTTCCCAGAAGTGCATAGCTGCTCTTTCATCATAGGATGCCAAAATAATGAAATAAAGATAGCAATAGAAGTAACTTGGAAAGTTGTTTAAAATTGCTTGAAGTATCTGAATCATGAAAGAAAAAGTTAATGTTTAATTTACCTTTAAGGTAAAGAACATGCTGTTCAGACAATAATTAACATAGAAACATAGATATTGACGGCAGATAAGAGCCATAGGCCCAGCAAGTCTGCCCGATATTACCTAAACGTATAAACTTATCTAGTTTGTAGGATACCTTTTGCTTGTCTCAGGCATTTTTAAAGTCTCAGTGTCCCAGTGTCATTACTACCTCTTGAGGAAGTTTATTTCATAAATCAATCACTCTTTCTGTAAAGAAGTGCTTCCTCAAATTACTCCTGAATCTACTACCCTTCAGGTTGAGATCATGACCCCTTAATTTTGAATTTTCCATTTTATGTAAAATACCCACTGCTTCAGTTTTACTAAGCACTTTAACGTACTTGAAAGTTTCTATCATATCACCTCTTTCCCTTCTCTCCTCTAAGCTATACATATTTAGGTCATTGAGCCTATCTTGGTAAGTTTTATTTTTTAGACCATGTACCATTTTTGTCGCCCTCCTTTGCACAGATTCAAGTTTGTTAATATCCTTCTGAAGATATGGCCTCCAGAACTGCACACAATACTCAAGATGAGGCCTTACCAATGATCTATAAAGTGGCATAAGAACCTTACTATTTCTGCTGCAAATACCTCTACCAATACATCCAAGCATTCTGCTGGCCTTACTCGCTCAAGTACTACATTGTTTACTAAATTTTAAATCATCTGAAATAATAATTCCCAAGTCCTGTTCCTCATCTGTAACAGTCAGTGTCATTGAATCTGTAATTAACATTTGGATTTTTCTTCCCTAAATGCATTATTTTATACCTTGCTGTGTTAAACTTTAGATCACAGTCGTTTGTCCAATCCTCCAATTGCTGTATATCACTTCTCATTCTGTCTACCCCATCTGGAACATCCACCCTGTTACAAATGTTTGTATCATCTGCAAACATACATACTTTCCCCCGTAGCCCTTTGCTAATATCACAGATAAATATGTTAAACAAAACAGGCCCCAGAACTGACCCGTGAGGAACACCACTAGTAACAGCCCCCTCTGCTGAATGAACTCCATTTACTAAAACACTTTGTTTTCTGTCCTTAAGCCAGCATTCCACCAAGTTCACAATTTTTGAATCTAGACCGAGGAGATACAGTTTGTGAATTAGTTTATTGTGTGGGACGGTGTCAAATGCTTTGCTGAAATCTAGATATGCTACATCAACTGCTCCACCCTTGTCTAATACTTTTGTTACATAATCAAAGAAGTCAATAAGATTAGTCTGACATGATCTTTCTGAAGTAAAACCATGCTGATTTTGGTCCCCTAAATTGTTTGTCTTTATGTAAGTCATAATTCTTTCTTTTAAGATGCTTTCCATTAATTTCCCTACTACTCAAGTTAAACTAACAGGCCTGTAGTTACCAGAATCTTCTCTACTGCCCTTTTTATGAAGAGGTATTACATTTGCTATTCTCCAATCATCTGGG
This sequence comes from Bombina bombina, assembly GCF_027579735.1. NCBI lineage: Eukaryota > Metazoa > Chordata > Amphibia > Anura > Bombinatoridae > Bombina > Bombina bombina. The sequence continues at coordinate 123,910,836 of NC_069508.1, forward strand.
ACAGCTCCTGTTAATACTGACTGATTAAACAGATCAGTTAATAATTATTCCTTCCTGGTTAATGTGAGATATGTTTACTTTGGTTATTAAAGTGAATGTCAACTTTCAAGAATGAGTGCCCGATTTTTAAAAATACTATTTAAAGCAGGGGCACTCTCTTTTCTTACATCAGAAATGATAAATACACCATCCTCCAATCACGGCTTCCCCCCCCCCGGGGAATGATTGGAGGAAGCCGGATTCGTCATTGCTGAAATATGAAGTGACGAGCGGCAGGAGGGGGAATCGCTTCTCCGGCTTCAAGAAGAAAATGTAAGTATTTTAACAAAACGGGTGAAATGTAAACTTTCATGAATGAAAGTGCCCCTGTATTTAATAGTATTTTTAAAAACCGGGCACTCATTCTTGAAAGTTGACATTCACTTTAAGTCAAAGCTTTTTTTTTTTTTTTAACATTTATACAATAATATATTTTTTGTCATATTAGCCCAACCATTAGCATAGCACTTATAATATACACACCCTTACAAAGCTTGAACAGCTGTTTTATGAAAAAGGGGTGTTCTATGTATATTGGCACTGGTTTATTGTTCCCACTATATTTAGATAATTAGTGTTCATACATTTTTTTTGTATAATAAAAAGTAATGCTAACTAAATTGTTAATTTGGTAACATTATTGGCCTCATGAGAATTAGATAGTAGATGAGGTTTAAAAAAAAAAAGACACAAGCCCATTAAGTTCAATCTATACAAATATTAATATATTTACAAAAAAAGCTCCAGTTGATCTTACATTAATCCCATTAAAAAGGTAACCCATTAAATACAAACAATAATATCCTGAATTCTTTTTCTAGCCAGAAATGTATCTAAACCATTTCAAAACCATTTTTAAATGTATCTAAGGTATTGGCATTTACTACCTCATTAGGTAATGAGTTCCACAATTTGAATGCTCTTACAGTGAAAAATCATTCACGTTGCAGGAGATTAGATCTTCTTTCCTCCAGGTTTAAAGTGTGACCTCTTGTTAAAAAACAATTTTCTTGAAAAAAGAAGCTTCTGCCATCTCTGTATATGGGCCTTGAATATATATAAAGTAATCATGTCACCTCTCAGGCGTCTTTTTTATTTCTAGAGAAAACATACCCAGTTTGGCTAACCTCTCCTCATAGCTTAAATTCTCCATTCCCTATATTAGCTTTGTGGCCCTTCTTTGAACATTTTTTAAGTCTTTAATTTATTTTTTGAGATCTGTCCCCAGAACTGCACTGCATACTGAAATTGAGGTCTTACCAGGGATTTATATAGTGACAGAATTAGGCTTTCCTTTCTTGCATCAATGCCTCTATTAATACATATCTTATTAGTCTTATTAGTCTTAGAAGCCGCTGCCCTACATTGTGCACTCAACTTTAGCTTGTTACCTTCTCTGTTTTGCTAAGTCTATCCCATCTAAATAATAGATTGTCTGTTTATTTTTACTTCCAAAATGTAGAACGTTGCATTTTCCAGTATATCTAACTTTCTATTTACCTGCCAATGCAATTTCATTCTGCACTGACCAAATGACCTTACACAACTTTGTATCATCTGAAAAAATTAGAGATGCTGCTATTTAATCCTTGCTCCAAGTCATTAAGAAAAATATTAAAAAAGGACAGGGCCGATGATCAGATGTGAAAATTAACAGCTCCTTCTATGACCAAATTGATGCTTGGCTTATCACAATGATACTTTGTCATCATTTAGCACAGCTCTGAATTTACACCAAAGGAAAAGCTCTAGAATCATATCATACCAATATCAATAAGATCCTATCGCCAGAAGATCTAATTTGATTAGGAGAGTAGCTAACGGCCTGTGTCACACAACAAGTATTCCCCCCCCCCCCTGGTTAGATCGCTAGCCGGGTAAAGCAGTTTTCAATCCTGTTGAAATTCTCAGTATTTTTTACCATTACTGAACATTGATAAATGCTGACTGAGAAGAACCTAGACTTCATAAGAACATAGCAACCCATCATGGAGACTACCGTCCTAGGCCTCCTTAAACAGATGATATCCAAAATGGAGATCAACTTCCCCTCCCTCATGCAGACTGTTAGAGCAAGAGGAATAATGGATTTGGAGGAGATTGTGACATACAAATATACCCTGTTATCTACAGATCCACCAGAAGGGTGTGAGAGAGGCCACGAGGCTGACTGGGAAGGAGACACCACAAAGGAAACCAATTGTGAGATTCGCGGTGAGTTTTCATCAGGTGCAATTGTCAAATATCAAAAGGCATACACAATTAAGAAACAAGGCTGGAAGTTGACCTGGAGCCCCCACGCGATACGGCCAATGGGGGGGGGGGGACTTGGAGTAGCAAATATACCTGAGAGCTCAGCCATTCCACCACCGGTCACTACAGCCTTCCCTATCACTTATTTTGCCACTCTGAAACCTAAATCTATCAGGCACTATCTGGGACTTACGGTTACCACCTCAGTTGCTGATGCTACCAGTCACACCTCAGGAGTCCCCTTTATTCCAACGGCAGACTTATTTTCACTATGCCTCCAACATTTGAAAGGGTCTAAAGATCAGAAGCGAAGGAATTTCACTAAGGTGTCTTCAGTTCTGGGTATAGGTTAGAAGAGTGAACTGACCATAAAGCCTCGTGAGGAGATAGGACTTTCCATCATATACTGTATATACATTGTTAGGTTATCTCACTAATATCTCTCCACACTGTTTACTATAACATTTAGACTACATGTTTAATGTATAGATGGCTGCCCCAATAATGTAGATAGTAGCTACCTGCATATCTTGGGGTATGAATATATGAAAATCATTTTGCCTTAAGGTTTCTATAGATATCAGTGATGCTCATCAAAACTTGCATGCATATAGGATATTATAATACCTCTAAATACCTTGCCTCATACATATGTGAGCTAGCCTCTTTGTTTATATCTACACCATATGTCCTAACATCTTGCTCCAACATAGCTACCATACCAGCTTTACTATCAGACAGTGTGCAGATTTATGACGTATACTTACATCCCCAACTTCTTGCTACCTACAAACCACAGTGGGTTCTATTAGCACTACATATTTTGCCAACTCCATAAAGTTAGTTTTGTGTAGAGAGATACATCTCTTCTTTTCTTCAGGGTTAATTCTATACATAGAACCCACCGCCCTAATAAACCACAGATCACTATAAAACTCCATTTATTAGGCTCTTAAAGGCTAACATGTAAATTATCTAGTATAAGCTCTTTGGGTTTTTGTAGATCACCTCCTCCAGCAGCAGTTGTATACTAACTAGGTTAAAGTTGCTGGACATGGGAGTTCTCACTATACTAATTGATTACTAACACTAGAAACCTTACTAATAGTTACTTTTTTTTTAAGATGATGTCTGACATATATTCGTATGGGCCCAGGAGTGACATTTTTGATACTTTCTCACTTCTCATCTCAGTATATTGTGTTGAAATTTAAGGTTACTAGCTCTGAAATAAGACTACTATATTCTGTTTTCATGGTATGTTATTATACAATTTTATATTACTTTGCCAGCAACCTACTTACATTAAGTATATCATATTATCTCCTATTTCTATTTTGAATTCATTACTCTGTTAATTTATAATTATAGAAATTCTAGGATCCCTATCAATAGATACTTTTTTAAGATGTTTGCCTTATATCATCAGGGGCCCAGGAATGACCTTTTCTACATTTACTAACTTCTTATCTCAGTATATAACATTGAAGTCTAAGGTTGCTAGTCCTGAAACAAGAGCATTCTATTATATTTTCATGTTATGTTGTTTTACAATATGCTATTATTTTGTTAGCATTTTATTGACACGTTATACTCCATTATACTGTTTTTCACATTATCAAGTGTTCATATGCTATTGCCATGTTTACCATTTTATCAAGATCCAAGAGTGACCGTTTGTATCATTAGATTTCCTCTATGTGCGATGTTCATGTTTTTTTGGGTACAAGAGTGACCCTCTGAAGAGTAAGAGGAACTAGTAATGTTAAAAAAAGAGGTTCCAACATACTTTGTTATGTACATATATCATTGTATACATTTTGGTGTTGTTTTTGGCGCCTTAACTAAACGTGTATAAGGAACATATTTACATATATTGTGTAATAACAGTATATTGACCAATGTGTTATACATAATCTCTGTAATCTGTTTGTCTGTTGTAATATCTGCTACCAACCTCAATAAAAGATATAAAGTGTAAAAAAAAGGACAGGGCCCTGTACTGATCACTGGGGGAGTCCACTGATTAACTTTGTCCAATCTGAGTATGGTCTGTTTACTACTGCTCGTTGCTTCCTGTCTTTTCAGGACAGTTTCAGTTATTTGTCCATGAGCTAACATTTTCAGCTATTCCCTGTCCCTTAAATTAGAATATTAATCTCTCATATGGCACTGTATCAAGCCTATTATGCCTTTGCATAATCCAAATATATCACATAAATGTATTCCCCTTTATCTTTTTTTACTTGTTCCTTGTAAAATCTAATTAGATTAGTTTTTACTTTCACAAGATCTATTTCTCATAAAACCATGTTTATTTGAACTCATAATCTTTTTTTACATGAATATACTCTTTAATATAATCCCTTATAATCCCTTCAAGTATCTTCTGCACTATTTATGTCAGACTAACTGCTCTATAGCTTTCTGGATCCACCCTGCTTTTCTTTTAAAGAGTGACACCAGTTCTGGGGGTACTATGCCCAAGGATAATGAGTCTTGAAAAATTGAGTAGAGGTTTGGCTATAACAGTGCTAAATTCCTATAAAACCCTTGGGTGCATTCCATCTGGGCCTGTAATTTTATTTACCTTTAATATTTTCTAGTTTTTTTATGATAGCCTCTAGATATAACCCAGTTAATGATATGGCTTGTGTGTTCTAGGTTATTTCAATGCATCTCCCATTGATTCCTCTCTTGTGTATACTGAAGAAAAGAACTGGTTTTGTACTTGAGCCTTCTCCCTGTCACTGTTAATTACGCTATATGTGCTCCTCCTTAATTTTTTTTAAATCGATGTACTTAAAAAAACCTTTAAGGGTTTTACTTACAATCCTTTGCAATTAATCTTCATTTTCAATTTTGGCTAATTTGATAGCTTTTTATGCATGCTTTTTTACATTCCTTATATAATTGGTATATTGATGCTGTACTATTTTCTTTAAATACATTTTAACACATTATTATTTAGCCACATTGGCTTGGATTTATTTATTTTACTTTAAGAACATTGTGGTATGTGTTTATATGTATATTAATTTAACAAAGTTATAAATGTTATCCATTTGTCCTCTATATTTTTATTAAAGAATACTTTGTCCCAATTTATGGTATTTAACAATTTCCTTAAATCTTGAATTTTGCTTTCTTAAAATTAAAAGTCTTAGCTGAACCCTTATAACACTGCTTATGGAAAGTGATTTCAAATGTGACCATGATATGATCACTGTTACCCAAAGGATCTTTGACTTCTATTTTTGATATTATATTGATATCATTTGATTGCCCTAAATTGAATAAAGCCTCTATTAATTGTGATATGATCTTTGAGAACATTAGAAATATATCTCCCTTAGCTTTACTAGTTTCATTGGCCCAGTTTTTCTGGGTAGTTAAAATCTCCCATAATTACAGCACTGGTATTATTAGCAGCCTTTGCTATTTGTATTAATGTTGGGGGGCTTCCCTTACTGTAGGTTTAAGTTCAGGTTTAATATTCACGCAAATTCCTCCACCACTTTTATTGATTCTGTTTTTCCTACATAAAGTATAACCCTCTGTTAACTGCCCAGTCATTTGAATCATTCCACCAGGTTTCAGTTATACTGATAATATAGTCATAGTCCTTTTCTGAAACTAAGAGCTCCACCTCCCTCATTTTAACTGTCATGCTTCTTGCATTTGCTGTCATGCTTCTTGCATTTGCTGTCATACATTTCATTTTCATGTGCTTTCTGCTGCTACTTGGTGCGCTTTCCTCCAAATTTTCTAATGAGGCATTTCTGCACTTTTGTCATCCCTTCCTTGAGATATTCTAAGTGTGACATACATAGTCACAGACTGATCTGTCTGTTTTATTATGTTTGTACTGGCTCTCCCCAACTTCGCCTAGTTTAAAAGATTCTCTAAATGTGCTACCATCCTCTCCCCAACACACCTGCACCCATGTCATTCAGATGCAATCCATCCTTACTGTACACATTGTACCCAAGTGAAAAGTCATCCTAGTGCTCTAAAAAGTCAAACCCCTAATTTTTACACCATGTTTTTAACCAGGAATTAACTGACCTTAGCTCCTTCTGCCTTACTGGGTTAGCACATGGCACTGGTAATATCACTGAAAATATTATCTTGGTGGTTCTTGCTTTTAAGCTTGCTACCTATTGTGTGTCTATTGTTTATGAAACAAATTTAAAAGGATATGAAACCCCCAAAACATTTTATGATTCAGACAAAGCTTACAATTTTAAGAAAAAATTCCAATTTGTTTTGATACATTGGTATGTGCCTGGAGCACTACATGGTAGGAGATAGTTCTGCCATCTAATCTTCTTGCAAAACTGCTGCAATATAGCGGTTCAAACATGTGCATGCTCCTGAGCTTATGCGAACAAAGAAAAATAGATAATGGAAGTAAATTAAAATGGTTTTTTTTTAAACTGTATGCTGTATCTTAATCCTAAATGAAACATTTTGGGTTTAATATCCCTTTAATTGAAAGTTTTGCACCATTTTTAAACTAACACCAAAGTTGCTATTTGCAAAGTAGCTCATCTACAGTGGTCAGATTTTAGTTTTGAGCGTTACTTTTTTATCTATTTTTGAAAGATCTCATATGGAAAAGTATAATTGGCATTATTGTGGTCTGTAAGTCTTTTGTGTTCTGCACGTCAGTGTATTATTATTATTATACTTATTTATAAAGCACCAACAATTCCGCAGCTCTGTCCATGGATACATGTGATACAATACTTGTAAGGGACAAGACAAAATGTGTCAAATTAATACAGGAGGAATTGAGGGCTCTATTCCTGTGGGAACTTACAATCTAGTGTACATACACAACTATAGTATTTTAGTCATATTGCACACTGATGAGCTAATTTTATCTTAAATAAGCTGTATAAGTAATTCCCATTACAACCAATCAATGGAAATTTAGGACACTTTTTTAAATTGATTCTAAAATATTCTGTTTAAACAAAATTGAACAGTTTATCTTCTTTAGTCGAAGACTTTTAGCATTGTTACATTAAGATTACTACATAACCTAAAGCATTTATCAACAGAAACATAGCTTTTCTCGCGCTTTCAATCTCCTTTATTTTTTTGGCTTTGAAATTATATTACAAGATTAAGGAAAAAAGGCCATTCACAATTTATGATTGGACCTGTCTGTACTTGTTCTGCAATCTGAATGATGGAAACCAATTGTATGAGCCATCTCAGTAGCATTAAAAAGATATTTTAAAATAAAGGCACAGAAATGTGTCAAAATCCAAACTTTAATGAAGATTTCTTGGTATAGTAAGCTGTATAAAGTGATGTACCTTTTTATGGGCTGTTTATAAAAGCATCATATATAAAACATGCTCCATGAATATTTGTGCAACTGTTATAAACATTTTTTTGTGTTAACTCAGATTTATTTGTATAAAATATTATTATTATTATTATATATTACAGGTGTTTTATGTAAGGATGCACCCAAATTCACAACAATTGTATTGGTTAATGAAGTTGAATTACATTTTTAAAATAAGAGCAAAGTTTAAAATGTGTTTACATTGAACAATTTATTTTCTACAAGAGATTACTTATTATTTAAAGATTAATCTCACTTATGTTTTATGTTTATGGATTGATTAAAAATAAATTCATTTCCTCACTGTTGTGACACTGAGGGGTGGGAAAAAAAGTCTCTTCCTAAAAACAACTTAACATCAACCTCATTCACCTTATTAAATTTGAACAGCGTTACTCACATCCATGACCCAATTTGAAACCTCTTTAATGCTAACCTCAAGCTCACAAGGGTCCCTACTGCATAACCCCCAATGGAGGCCTAAGACACAGAAGACCACACCTTAAATACCCCCTAGCTTATACCCCTCATAATACCCTCACTCATAACTATAAGCAGAAATTCTCCAAACCCCAGAGGAACTCTCCTAATACCCAAAGAAACTGCTTACACAACCCATCATGTACAACTCCCTCTTAACACGCAAGGGCATCTACCCCATAAGGGGATCACTATGGTTAAACACAATACTGGGGAAAGAAAATGAATTATTGTGTGTATATGTGTGTATATATATATATATACTATAATTACGTTTGTAACGCATCCGTCGGTGTCGCCAGTTGCACATGCATCCTCAAAGGAATGTTGGCAGCCTGCCATTTTCGGAATCCAACGGGATGCAGAGAAGGCAAACGGAGCATTACAGAACATAAACCTAACCGCCTGCAATAAGTTTTAGTAAAAACACGCCCGCACAAAGTATTAAGAAAGAAAGAAAAAAATAGCTAATACAATTATTAACCCCTAAATACGCAAAACCCAACATCGCAAACTACCTAATACATCCATTAACCCCTAATCCACAACCGCCCACAATGAATTAAACCTAATTTACCTATTAACTCCTAAACCGCCAACCCCCACAACACAAAAAAATTTAATGACTAAGCCCCCTAACCTAACACCACCTAAATTAACCCCTTAATTACATAAAAAAATAAAATACTACATTACCAATAAAAAATCCTAAAAGTACTTAAATATATATATATATATATATATATATATATATATATATATATATATATATATATATATATATATATATATATATATATTAAATTATTCTAAGGTTACAGAAAATAAAAAAGCCTAACATTACAAAAAATAATAAACCACATTATCCAAAATAAAAAAAAATAATCCTAAACCCTATAAAAATAAAAAACAAAACAAAATAAAAACACCCCCTAATCCCCTAATCTAAGAATAAACTACCAATAGCCCTTAGAAAGGCAGAAAACAGCTATTTTACATTAAAAATATACTAAGCCCCCACTAACATTAAAACACCCCACCCACAAAACCCCCCAAAATAAAAAAAAAACACACTAATAAACCTAAACTACCCATTGCCCCTAAAGCGGCATTAGTATGGGCATTGCCCTTAAAAGGGCATTCAGCACTTTTTTTTTACTGCCCTTAAAAGGGCATTCAGCTCTTTTTCAAATTGTCCAAAAAAACCCTAATTAAAAAAATATATTTCAAAAAATAAAAAAACTAACACTAAAGCCCCAAATAGGTACTCACGGTTCCTGAAGTCCGGCAGAGAAGGTCTTCTTCCAAGCGGGTCGATCATCTTCATCCAAAGCAAAGGCGATGCAGAGCGGTGTTCCCAGATGTGGCGGTGCTCCTCGGCGGTGTGGAGGCTCCTCTGCATGTGATCGTCTGCTGCACACTGAAGATTAAATGCAAGCTATCTCATATTTATTGGGGTATCTTGCATTCCTATTGGCTGACATTTTCACATCAGCCAATAGGATGAGAGCAAGTGAAATCTTATTAGCTGGTAAACAGCCAATAGGATGAGAGCAACTGAAATCTTATTGGCTGGTGAACAGCCAATAAGATTTCAGTTGCTCTCATTCTATTGGCTGTTCACCAGCCAATAAGATTTCACTTGCTCTTGGTTACAGCATTCGGCGGACGATCGCATGAAGAGGAGCCTCCACACACAGAGAAGCGCCACCTCCGCCGAGCACCGTCGCCGCCGAGGAGCGCCAAACCTGTAACATTTCTCTGCATCTCCATTCCGCGCAGCCTTCGCTGTGGATGAAGATGATGGACACGCCTGGGAAAAGACCTTCTCCGCCGGACTTTAGGAACCGTGAGTACCTATTTGGGGCTTTAGTGTTAGTTTTTTTTAAAAAAGTTTTGTGGGTTTTTTATTTTTTTAATTACGTTTTTTTGGGCAATTTGAAAAAGAGCTGAATGCCTTTTTAAGGGAAGTAAAAAAGAGCTGAATGCCCTTTTAAGGTCAATGCCCATACAAATGGGGTGGCTTTTTTTTTTTAAAAAAAAGGGGGGTATTAGTTTAGGATTCATTATTTTTTATTTTGGATAATGAAGTTTGTTTTTTCAGTAATATTTTTTTTTTCTATAAACATTTTTTTTTTTTTTTTTTGTAATTTTAGTTATAGGAAAGGGGGATAGGGACAGGGGGACAGGGGGATAGGGACAGGGACAGAGGAATAGGGGATAGATGAATAGAGGGATAGGGATGGATAGGTACATTTCTTTCATTAAACATTTTGGCCCATGTACGCAGGTTTTACCACTAGTGTATGTATATATATATATATATACTGTATATATATATATATATATATATATATATATATATATATATATATATTTGTTTTTTTTTTTGCATATCTTACCCACAGTTCTCTGCTGCATTAGTAACGATGTATACAGTGTTACAGTGTACTTCTGGGGAAAAATAAGCAAAGATGTGCAAATTGTGCATTCTTATGATTTTATCTCAAACCAAAATTCAAATGAATATTGCACTCATGGGTCCAAAATAAATGCTATATCCTCCTAAACTTATATATATATATATATATATATATATATATATATACATATATATATACATACTATAAGTTAACTTAACAGAAATGTAAGTAATGTTCTTTAAGAACACATTTGCCAAATGGGTTTTCTAGATGATGTGGGCATGATCTTTTTTTCTGTTTATTATCATTTACTGTGTAAGATTTTGCCAGTTAAGGCCTACATTAAAAGTAAAGCATTAACATTTTAATGCTCATGAGCGCCAAACGTGCTCAAGGAAAAAATTGTGTTGTTGGGTTGATATTACAAGTTGAAAGTAAAAAATTAGCACACAAGTAAGACACTCAAGCACTCTAACTTCTGGACTTAGGATATTGCAACTGGGCTAACTCCATCTACCCATAGACATCAGTCACATGCTATCCCAAATCTGTGCTAGACCAAAGCTAAATGTGCTTTCGGAATTCTAGAAATTCCTATGTTCTTTACTTAGAAGAAAATCTTAGTTTCTCTTGCAAGGTGTATCCAGTCCACGGATTCATCCTTACTTGTGGGATATTTTCATTCCCTACAGGAAGTGGCAAAGAGAGCACACAGCAGAGCTGTCCATATAACTCCCCCTCTGGCTCCTCCCCCCCAGTCATTCTCTTTGCCGCTCTAACAAGTAGCATCTCCACGGGAGGGTAAAGTGAATGTGGTGTTTTTTAAATAGTGCCGGTTTGTACTATTTACTCCCTGGCAGAAAGTGATGAAGAATTCTACTGAGAGGAAGATGATTTTAGCATGTTGTAACTAAAATCCATTGCTGTTCCCACACAGGACTGAGGAGTACAAGAAAACTTCAGTTGGGGGGAACAGTTTGCAGGCTTAACTGCTTTGAGGTATGTTTCAGTCATCTTTTTTTCTAGTCAAGACAAGATAATGCTAGAAGACTGACAAGATTCCCCATGTGGGAAGGGTAAGCCATGTTCTGAGACTTAGTATAGAACTAGAGGCTTATTTAAGTGGGCTCATTAGACTGGTTATAATTTTTGCAGGGCAATCGATTATTTTATTTGAGAAAATACTCTTTATTGACAAATTATTTTAAAGCACTTTGGTGTTTTATTTGGGGTTTTAATCCACATGGCATTATTTTTAGTCACCTAAATTGGGCTCTGAAGGCCCCCACAGCTCCGGAGTGGAGTGGGAGGGGCCTAATTTTGCGCCTCAGTTGTACAGTTATTCTGACAGATTTCCTTACATGCTGCTTCACATGGGTCCAGAGACTGCTTGAGGACTTCAGGAGGCTTGATTTTCTCTGATTCAATCCTTAAGGGAAGGTAGGGCCACAGCAGGCTGCTGTGGCAAGGTGCTGTAGTTTATTAACCGGTTATTTGTTTAGGCGTCTCCGGTTTGGGCATTAAAGGGTTAATCAGGCTGAAACTTGATGTGCAATCATATCGAAGCATTAGGCACATACTGTAAAAATTTCAAGAGATTTGGTTAATTTTTCACCGTTTTGTAAAATTGTGTGCGCTTTTATTTCTTAAAGGCACAATACCATTTATTGCATATTGTATTTTTTACTTGATAAAGTGTTTTTCCAAGCCTGCTTGTGTATATTACTAATCTGTTAAACATGTCTGACACTAAGGAAAAGCCTTGCTCTATGTGTTCAGAAGCCATGGTGGAACCCCCACTCAAAATGTGTCCCAAGTGCACTAATGTGTCTATACACTATAAAGATCATATTGTGTCACTTAAAAATATAGCCCTAGATGATTCTTTGACTGAAGGTAATGAGGAAATGAGGATAGTCCGCCTTCCTCTCCCCATGTGTCATCACCAGTTACGCCCGCTCAAGCGATACCTAGTACCTCTAGTGCATTGGCACCTATTACATTGCAACAACTGGAGGCAGTCATGGATAATTCCCTTGCGGCCTTTCTATCCAAACTTCCAGTTTTCCCTAAAAAGCGCAATAGCTCTGTTTTGTGAACAGATGAGGAGCAGTCGGAAGCTTTGGGAGGTTTATCTGATGTACCCTCACAACACTCTGATGTAGGAGCTAGGGATGTACTGAGGGAGAAATTTCTGACTCAGGAAAAGTTTCTCAGCAGGCAGAATCAGATTTACTAGCATTTAAATTAAATTGGAACACCTCTGCGTACTGCTTAGGGAGGTCTTATCAACTCTGGATGATTGTGACCCTATGGTGATCCCAGAGAAATTGTGTAAAATGGACAAATTTCTAGAAGTCCCTGTATACACTGATGCGTTTCCGATCCCTAAGAGGGTGGCGGATATTGTTGATAGGAAATGGGAGAGACCAGGTGTACCTTTTGTTCCCCCCCCCCTATCTTTAAGAAAATGTTCCCCATAACTGATCCCAGGCGGGACGCGTGGCAGACGGTCCGTAAGGTAGAGGGGGCAGTTTCAATACTAGCCAAGCACACAACCATACCAATTGAAGACAGTTGTGCTTTCAAAGATCCTATGGATAAAAAATTAGAAGGTTTACTAAAGAAAATATTTGTTCAACAAGGTTTCCTTCTCCAACCTATTGCCTGCATTATTCCTGTAACTACTGCAGTGGCTTTTTGGTTTGAGGCGCTGGAGGAGTCGCTCCAGAGGGAGACTTCATATGACGAAGTCATGGATAGAATTAATGCTCTAAAACTGGCTAATTCTTTTATCACAGATGCCGCTTTGCAATTAGCTAAGTTAGCGGCGAAAAATTCTGGTTTTGCCATTATGACGCACAGAGCGCTTTGGCTCAAGTCATGGTCGGCCGACGTGTCGTCCAAAAAAAAAATTACTAAATATTCCTTTCAAGGGAAAGACCATTTTCGGTCCCGAGTTGAAAGAGATTATCTCGGATATCACTGGGGGAAAGGGCCATGCCCTCCCGCAAGGTAGGCCTTTTAAGGCTAAAAACAAGGCTAATTTTCGCTCCTTTCGCAACTTCAGGAGCGGTCCTGCTTCAACCTCTGCTACCGCAAAGCAAGAGGGTAACGCTTCACAGCCCAAAGCAACCTGGAAACCTTTGCAGGGCTGGAACAAGGGTAAACAGGCCAAAAAGCCTGCGGCGGCTACTAAGACAGCATGAAGGGGTAGCCCCCGATCCGGGACCGGATCTGGTAGGGGGCAGACTCTCTCTCTTTGCTCAGGCTTGGGCAAGAGATGTTCCAGATCCCTGGGCATTAGAGATCGTTGCTCAGGGATATCTTCTAGAATTCAAGGACTCTCCTCCAAGGGGAAGGTTCCACATTTCTCGTCTGTCTACAGACCAGACAAAGAAAGAGGCGTTTTTACGCTGTGTAGAAGACCTACTCAAGATGGGAGTGATATATCCAGTTCCAATTACAGAACAAGGACTGGGTTTTTACTCAAACCTGTTTGTGGTTCCCAAAAAGGAAGGAACTTTCAGGCCAATCCTGGATCTAAAAATTCTAAACAAATTCCTCAGAGTTCCATCATTCAAGATGGAGACCATTCGGACAATGTTACCTATGATCCAGGAAGGTCAATATATGACTACCGTGGATCTAAAGGATGCGAGGATTGGAGAAAGGCTTATCAGCTAGTTCCTTAAAGGTACAGATATCTGCTCTGTCTATCCTGTTACACAAGTGTCTGTCAGAAGTACCAGACGTTCAAGCGTTTGCACAGGCTTTAGTAAGAATCAAGCCTGTCTATAAACCTGTGGCTCCTCCATGGAGTCTAAATTTAGTTCTTTCAGTTCTTCAAGGGGTTCCGTTTGAACCTTTACATTCCATATATATTAAGTTATTATCTTGGAAAGTTTTGTTTTTGGTAGCTATATCTTCTGTTCGAAGAGTTTCAGAATTGTCTGCTTTGCAGTGTAATTCACCCTATCTGGTGTTCCATGCAGATAAGGTAGTTTTGTGTACCAAACCTGGTTTTCTTCCTAAAGTTGTTTCTAACAAGAACATTAACCAGGAAATCATTGTTCCTTCCCTGTGTCCTAATCCAGCTTCTAAGAAGGAACGACTTTTATACAATCTTGATGTGGTTCGTGCTTTGAAATTCTATTTACAAGCAACTAAGGATTTCAGACAAACATCATCTTTGTTTGTTGTCTATTCTGGTAAAAGGAGAGGTCAGAAAGCGACTGCTACCTCTCTTTCCTTCTGGTTGAAAAGCATCACCCGATTGGCTTATGAGACTGCTGGGCAGCAGCCTCCTGAACGAATTACAGCTCATTCCACCAGAGCTGTGGCTTCCACATGGGCTTTCAAGAATGAGGCTTCTGTTGAACAGATTTGTAAGGCAGCGACTTGGTCTTCACTGCATACTTTTGCCAAATTTTACAGATTTGATACTTTTGCTTCTTCGGAGGCTATTTTTGGGAGAAAGGTTTTGCAAGCAGTGGTGCCTTCCGTTTAGGTTACCTGACTTGTTCCCTCCCTTCATCCGTGTCCTATAGATTTGGTATTGGTATCCCACAAGTAAGGATGAATCCGTGGACTGGATACACCTTGCAAGAGAAAACAGAATTTATACTTACCTGATAAATTACTTTCTCTTGCGGTGTATCCAGTCCACGGCCCGCCCTGGCAATTAAGTCAGGTCAAAATTTCTTGTTTAAACTACAGTCACCACTGCACCCTATGGTTTCTCCTTTTTCTCCTAACCGTCGGTCGAATGACTGGGGGGGCGGAGCCAGAGGGGAAGCTATATGGACAGCTCTGCTGTGTGCTCTCTTTGCCACTTCCTGTAGGGAATGAGAATATCCCACAAGTAAGGATGAATCTGTGGACTGGATACACCGCAAGAGAAAGTAATTTATCAGGTAAGCATAAATTCTGTTTTTTTTTCCCTATTATATATATATATTTTGTTGTATGTATGTATATATATATATATATATATATATATATATATATATATACAGGTAGCGCTCAGTTTACGCCGGGGTTAGGTTCCAGAAGGAATGGTTGTAAATCGAAACCATTGTAAATTGAAACCCAGTTTATAATGTAAGTCAATGGGAAGTGAGGGAGATAGGTTCCAGGCCCCTCTCAAAATTGTCATAAGTAACACCTAATACATTATTTTTAAAGATTTGAAATGAAGACTTTAAACGCTAAACAGCATTATAAACCTAATAAAATAATCACACAACACAGAATATATAATTAAACTAAGTTAAATGAACAAAAACATTTGCTAAACAGCATTATAAACCTAATAAAATAATCACACAACACAGACTTCACTTGCATTTTTCTGCAAACAGTTCTTTCTATGTATTCCAATCTGGACTGATTTATAGACAGGAAGATCTTGTTCCTTTGAAATCTGCTCAATAGCTCAGGTCTGGTTAAACTGATTAATTTCAGCTTGCTTGGCTTTGCTGCAACACAAGCGGACAGCTCCACCTACTGGCTATTTTAATAAATGCACTGCTTCTCAATGCTTTTCAATAGCAGTCACATGACTGGAAAAAAAGGTTGTTATTCTGAAACGGTGTAAATTGAACCGTTGTAAAACGAGGGCCACCTATATATATATATATATATATATATATATATACACACACACACACACACACAATTTTGTGCCCTTCCCTGTCAAATACTTTGAAACATGGAGAATGTTTAATCAAATTACTGTTTAATGTGTAATGTATAGAAAAAATAGATAAAAATTGTGTATGTGTGTGTGTATATATATATATATATATATATATATATATATATATGTGTGTGTTAATATGGTTATATATGTAGAAGAACAACATTTTACTAATAGGCTAGTGCAAATAGCACAGTGCACAGCCTTTAAACTATGTATTTATTAATTTAATACTTTATTATAACAGGTTTGTAGATGTGTTTTTGTTATAACCCTTTCACTTACTTTACGTTACTTAAGTCATGCTAATTCTTCTAGCTCTTTTTGGGCTTTCATGCAAACTCAACCCATAACTTTAAAGTTGTAATATCAGCACTAGGGATGGGCGAATGTTTCTAAAAATTCGAAATTTAAAACGAATTTTGATACATTCGTTCGTTCTAATCGAATTTCAAATGTTTATATAACATTCTAACATTCTATTTTCGAATTTTTGTTTTTGAATTTTTCAATAAGATTCGAGAATATTCGTTTGAATAATAGAATGCTTAGCTATGTATTCATTCAATTTCGAAAATGTAATATTCGAATTTGAAATAGTATTTCTAGTCTAATACTGTGTTTTAAATGTGATATTCGATTCAAATGTTATATTCGATTTGAATGTGACATTCAAATTCGAAATAGTATTTCTAGTCTAATACTGTGTTTTATAAATGTAATATTCGAATTCGAATGTGACATTCGATTTGAATGTGATATTCGATTTGAACGTGACATTCGAAAAAGTGTTTCTAGTCTACACTTGTGTTTTATAAATGTAATATTCGAATTTGAATGTGCTATTCGAATGTAACATTCAAATCCGACTGTGACATTTGAATTCGAATGTGACATTCGAATTCGAATGTGACATTCAAAAACTGTAAATAACATTTGAAAATCGAATTTTTAAGAATATTCATTCTTATCAACATTCTATTATGTAAATCGAAATTCTACAATAACATTTGTTCTAACATTCGAATTCGGATGTAAACACATTCGCCCATCCCTAATCAGCACTATTTAGCTCATTTGCGATATCCATCACTAGAGCGATGACATCTGTGCTAAACCTTCTCTGGTTAATCTGATTCAGCATGGATTTTTTATATTAAGTTGCACGCTAATGTTAGCGTTATCCAGGGATGCTGCTTATAGTGTCTCGTGCTAGTGTTAGCTTGCCACTTGTAATCTAGCCCTTATGGTGCTAAATGTGTTAATTACAGCAATGACTACTAGCAAAGTACTATAAAAGAGAGACAAGGTGTGTGGCAGCCGATTTGACTGAACTGCTTTGAAGCTGTGATGATAGGCTGATTTAATCAGAAGAGAAAAAAGGTGCTACTGGAACCTCCGTTGATGTGGACGAAAAGGGAAAAACAGTCCCAGCCAGCTACAGGGGCAGTGTGGAGCCAGCAAGTAATAGCAGTGGACGACTGCATTTAGCTGAGAAAACAAAATTAAAGGCTACCGAGCAACAGTACAAAAAAAGTCTTTAATCCATTAAAACAGAAGATACATATCATGACAGAAGGGCTCAGCTATCTTACACGTTTCACGTTGTAAGATGCTTACTCATAGATACCTATGAGTAAGCACCTTAAGGCTTGAAACTTGTAAGATAGCTGAGCCCTTCTGTCATGATATGTATCTTCTGTTTTAATGGATTAAAGACTTTTTTTGTACTGTTGCTCGGTAGCCTTCAATTTTGTTTTCCCAGGCTGATTTAATCAGCTGTATATCAGCAAATAGATGCACCTTTCAACCTTAATTTAAACACAGCACATCTTGCTGATTGCTATGGACTAAGATGGTGACTATCTTTCCAGTTCGAAGTACCAGCGGTGAGGTCTTCAGTAGTGGTATATGTCTGTAGTCTTGCCTACCCACACCAGTGTATCCAAGTAAAGAAGCCATAGATAGCTATGAGAATTCACACGTTCTGTGCTCTGATTGAGAAGCTTATTCGACCCCAGGGAGACATCGAACCTGGTGAAAGCCTAGATTTTGAATACTAGTCAGAAATGATAGAACATTATGCTGTTCTGCACCTTATAGAGTTCACTTTTGAACCATCTACCCCCTTTAAATATAGCTTGGACTTACCTGTAATCTTCATGAAGGATATGGAGCCTCGTCATGATTAGTCGCAGCTGGGGTATACTAGAGCATACATTTATTTAGCTAGTGTTGGATTCTGCGTTTAGAAATATGACTCCTGCACCTCAGAATACCTTTGCTGTATTAGTGATTGTGCCTTTTTGAGAAAAAGGGGGACACTGTTGTGATGTGGGGATTGGAGCTGTTCCACTAATGTAGAAAGTCTAAGAGGAGTTTGCGCTCGATGAACCCGAGGACAAATCAGATGAAGAAAGCCCAGGCAAAAGGTTAAATAAAAACCATACTTTATTGAAAAAATGTAGGCTCCTGTGAGGAGATGTGCAGAATCGCAGCTGAGAGGGCAGCATGGATGGCTCTGACAGGGAGAAATATATGTGACAAAAGCATGGAACTGTTTATGGAAAAAGCACTGGACTTGTGGGATGTATACAAGCATCCAGTGCAAGTCACTTTGATGGAGATATTTATATATATATATATATATATATATATATATATATATACACACACACACACAGTATGTGTGTGTGTGTGCATTGGAGCCTTTTGCAGTCAAGTAGCTGAAAACATGAAAAATCATATTTATGCAATATTCATATTTAATAAAGTGTTATACTGTGTATTTAATGTAAATATTTTACAGTCAAATGTTCTTCACATTGGGGGAAATCCAAATGCACCAGCATTTATTTGTTTCCTTTCAATTATTTTGTAAAGATTAATATTTACTTTAAAGTGCTCTGGATTGCGCGCTAACCCTTCTCTTCTTGCCAGAGCCCTGGACACACTAACAGGAAGCTTATCGCACTCAGCACCCAGGACCTGCACTAACATTAATGCAGGTCCAGGGAGCCAAAGGCTAAGTCCCCTGTTAGACTGGTGCTTCTTACACTTTTCTCCATCTCTGAGTTGCGAAAAGAAATCACAGAGAGCTCACTTGCTCTCTCAGTGGACAAACAATTCAAGTTGAGAAGTTGTCCGCACGCCAGTTAATACATAGGGCCCTCAATATTTTTATTTAAAAAATAAGTATCATTCTATGTCTCTTTTGTAAATTTGACCAAAAATGCAGAATTTATTAGTATGTCATATTTTTAAGGTCTTCACCTTTACTTTTTAATAATCTAATTTATAGCTACTTGATAAAAGAAAGTCTCATTATCTTTAGTTCTTTTTTTAACTTCTTAAAGTATCTCTCTATTATGTTCCTTTTTAAGAAATTGTTAATAACAGTAGATCAGAGGTTACACCTCTCATAAAAGTTCTCACATTAATTGTGAAAAGAAATTTCACTCATGGTGTTTTCAACCATTAAGTTGATAACACAGAATATAATTTGCATAGCACAGGATGTCGATCATAATGATTTTGATGTCTTAAATCATTTTACCTATGGGGATAACAAAAAAAAAAAATAATAAGAGTTGCTTCTAAGCATTAATCACATCTAATATTTTTTGACTTCTAGGTAACTGATGCGTATCCCAACGGCTAATGAATCTTATTTGTTTATCAGTTTAATTAAACCATTTTACAAACTCAATACATTTGTGTTTATTGAAATATTACAAAATGATGGAATTTTTTTTTTTTTGGTAATTGTTTACATTTTAGACCTTTTAGAATTTTAGGGCTTTCTTTTTAAAATAATTTAATCTAAATAAAATGTTATTTTATTAAAGGAAAATACAACTATTTTTGTTTTATGATTCAGATATAACAGTTTTTAAACAACTTTCCAATTCATTTCTATTATCAAATGTGCTTTGTTGTTTTGGTATCCTTTGTTGAAGGAGGAACATTGCACTATAGGGAGCTAGCTAAACACATCAGATAAGCCAGTGACAAGAGTCATATATGTGCAGCTATTAGTCAGAAGCTAGCTCCAAGCAGCGCTTTGCTGCTCCTGAACCATACCTAGGTATTCTTTTCAACACGGATATCAAGAGAATTAAGCAAATTAGATAATAGAAGTAAACTGGAAAATTTAAAATTGCATGTTCTCTCTTAACCATTAAAAAAAAGATTTTTCATATCCCTTTAATTAAAGCAACAAAGCTGTTAAAGTTATTTTTGTCAACAAAAATGTATGAAAATGTAATTTAAACATAGCAGCTTCTCTGTCATGTATAACACATTGAGGTGTATAACACATTGAGGTGTATAACACATTGAAATAGCAAAAAGGGAACAGGGGCGCACACTTGTCTAAGCGTAGTAGGTTAAAACTTGTAAGAATTTATTATAATAATAGCAAATGCACACTCACCTCAAACAGTTATGAGGTATGATAAAAGCACAAATAGGTACACATAAAGAGTCTCATGGCTCTACCAGAGTGTGTCAGGGACGTCTCCAGGGATCCAAGAATCTTATCGATCCAGCTGGGCAGCTCCAAAGTGCGGTGTTATTTCAAAAATGTCCCATTTAAAATGATAGTTCAACGCTTTCCAGTGTATATTGCCACAAAAACAACTCACAGCCACTCAGTAAAGTTCAGCAGGCTAATCGATCAGCTGTAAGCGAGTGACGCATAGATGGTGGGCGTGGCCTAATGCGTTTTGTAGGGGAACTCCCTACTTCATCAGAGCGTATAACACATTGAGGTTCAACTATATTTTTAATGAAAATCAAAATAAAGGAGCAGTGACAAAATGTTCAACAAATTGATTCACTTTTTCTCTGCTGTTTATGATTATTCAAATTTGAAATTGGAATAGATGTTTATTATTGATGTAAGTTGTTGTGATAAAATAAAATTATAATAATGATTAAAAAAACAATTAAAGGTATAGTCTAGTCAAAATTATGTTTTCATGATTCAGATGACTAATTAATGCAATTTCTTTCATGTAATTAGCAAGAGTCCATTTTAAGCAACTTCCTAATTTACTCCTATTATCATTCATTCTTTGTTCTCTTGGTATCTTTATTTGAAAAAGCAAGAACGTAAACTTAGGAGCCGGACCATTTTTGGTTCAGCACCTGGGTAGCGCTTGCTGATTGGTGTCTAAATGTAGCCAAGATACCAAGAGAATGAAGAAAAATTAAAAATAGGAGTAAATTAGAAAGTTGCTTAAAATCGCATGCTCTATCTTAATCACAAAAGTTAAATTTTGACTAGAATATCCCTTTAACTAAGAAAAATATGGAAAAGTAATAAAAGCATGGTCTATTTTTTTTAAAATAACTATTATCCATTCACTGAAGTAAATAATGCTAATTAAACTGCATACGAAGATAAAATCGCTCTACCAGGAATGAACAACAGCTCATCAACTAGTTCTATATGCAGTCACATTCCTCTAAACATTTCCTGAAGCTTATTAGTCTGATCCCACTAATTAAGGTTAATCCAGCCCCGAAATACCAGGCAATTCTCCTCTGAACAAGAAACATTACAACCCCAGACGATCGTTTCAGCCTCCTATGGGCCTTGTCAGTGAGGTGCAGCCAAATTCCTCTAAGCACACTGGGCAAGGAGTCCACGTCTGATTTCCCCCATCACCCATAGGGAGACTTCCCCAGGGTCATATTAATTAGCATACGAAGAGAGAAGCACTCTACCAGGAACGAACAACAGCTCATCAGCTAGTTCTATGGCGATTTACCACCCAGGAGCAGTCTCTTTTAGACCAGTGTACTTTTCATAGAGTAAAACTTTCCTGAAGCATATCAGTCTGATTCCGCCAAGTAAGGTCTGTCCAGCCCCGAAATACCAGGCAATTCTCCTCTGATCAAGGAACATGACAACCCCAGACATTCATTTCGGCCTCCTATGGGCCTCGTCAGTGAGGTGCAGTCACATTCCTCTAAGCACACTGAGCAAGGAGCCAATGTCTGGTTTCCTCCATCACCCATAGGGAGACTTCCCCAGGGTTATATTAATTTGCATATGAAAAGAGAAGCTCTCTACCAGGAATAAACAGCTCATCAGCTAGTTCTATGGCGATTTACCACCTGGAAGCAGTCTCTTTTAGACCAGTGTGCTTTTCACAGAGGAAAACTTTCCTGAAGCATATCAGTCTGATCCCGCCAAGTAAGGTCAGTCCATCCCTGAAATACCAGGAAATTCTCCTCTGAACAAGGAACATGACAACCCCTGACGTTTGTTTTGGCCTCCTATGGTGTCAGGGTTTTTTCCCTGCTTTGTTTGCCATGTGCTGCTGGCAGCCATTTTACTCACCTCTCTTGCTGACTCTGGTGCATACTGTGTGATGCTGCTCATTTCCTGCACTTACTTTTATGGCCAGACTGGTGTACATCATCCGTGTGAGACAGGATGCAGTCTCAGAATTGTGATGTCATCACTTATTATTTAAAGGGCCTCTGTTCAGTATGCTTTGCCCTTGTGTTGTCTCAGACCTGTTTGTGAGAGCTCCTGTGTATTACCTGGCTGTCTGACGTCCCTCCTGGTTCCTGATCCCTGGCTTGTTCCTGACTCTGCTGTTCTCGTTGTTCCTGATTCCGGCTCGCCTGACTACTCGCTATGGCTCCTGACTCGGCTCGTCTGACGATTCGCTTTGGCTCCTGACTCGGCTCGCCTGACTACCGGCTCTAGTTTTGATTCCTGGCTTTTTTGACTTGTCGACGTTTTATTATTTTTTGCTATTAATAAAGGTGTGATTATTTTTGCACTTCTTGTCTCAGTCTGATTCCTGGCACCCTGACATTAGGCAAGGGCCATGAATCCTGATGGTGCTAATAATCCACCTTTACCTGCCATAATTTCCAGGATGGATGAACAGGATCACCGCTGGGATCAATTTGCACTAGCCCTGCAAACCATGTTGACTCGCACTGCACATTTGGACCAAAGTGTCACACAAGATATGGCTGCTCCTGTTTCCTTTGCTGCTCCTAGTCCTACCAGGAGCATGTCTGGTTCTGCACCTCTACCTCAGTGATATGGAGGCGATCCTAATCATTGCAGAGGGTTTTTGAACCAGGTGGGCATTTACTTACCTCAGGCGTTTCCCTCTGACAGAGCTAAGGTGGGATTTCTCATCTCATTACTCTCTGACACAGCTCTTGCCTGGGCTAATCCCTTGTGGGAGACTAATAAACCTGTGATTTAAAATTACCCTGAATTTGTGGCCTCCTTTCGAAGGGTATTTGATGTTCCGGCTTGTTCCTCCTCTGCTGCTAAATGACTCATGTCCATTCAGCAATGTACAAGATCTGTTTCTCAGTATGCCATTGAGTTTTGTACGCTTGCCGCAGAGGTAGGTTGGAACAATGAAGCCCTTATTGCCGCCTTCTTTCCTGGGCTCTCTGATGCAATTAAAGACGAAGTTGCTGCCAGAGATTTACCAGAAGATCTCAAGGCATTGGTGTCTTTTTTTTATTCTAATTGACATCAGACTAAGTGAGAGGCCCTCTTTCAAGGAGCGCTTGCGGAAGCCTCCTGTTCCGTTGTCTCCTACATGTTTGTTCCCACCCATGCCTCCCTCTCCTCCCATGCCTCCTGGTCCCAAGTCACCAGATACTGCTGAGCTGATGCAGTTGGGATTCACACGTATCTCCACGGCAGAGAGGGCCTTTAGGAGGAGGGAGTGGTTCTGCCTCTATTGTGGGTTACAGAGCCACCTTTTGAGTCTTGTCCTACACGGCCAGGAAATGCTCACACCTATGGTTCTGTCAGGGGCCGACCATGGGTGGTTTATCCTTGTCCCCAGAACCGCTTAAGGAGAAACATTTGGTCACGGTTGTCCTTTCCTGTGTGGACTCCTCCATAGTCACCCAGGCTCTTGTTGACTTCCGGTGCTGCGGGCTATTTCATTGACAGTGCTTTTGTATCAAAGCCCTCGATTCCTGTTTTGCCTTGGTCCGTTCTGCTTGCTATTGAGGCCATTGATGGCAGGCCCCTTCAGCCCGCACTTGTTACTCACGAAACTGCTCTGTTATCCATGGCTGTTGGGGCTCTCCATTTTGAAACACTCCAGTTCCAGGAGATAAACTCTCCGCATTTTCCGGTTGTTCTGGGTTATCCCTGGCTCCAAAAGCACAATCCCAGTCTCGACTGGTGCAGGTCCAAAATTTTGTCGTGGTGTCCGCAATGTATTTCCACTTGTCTTCGGAAACCAGTTAAAGTTTTGTGCACTTCTTCGGTATCTCAATTGCCAGAGGAGTACCGAGAGTTAGTAGATGTTTTTGACAAGGTGCATGCCGGTACGTTGTTTCCTCACCAGTCTTACTATTGTGCCATATACCTGCAACCCGGAGCCATTCCTCCTCGGGCCGGGTTTACCCTCTGTTGCGGAGAATTGTGCTATGGAGGAGTATGTTGCTGATGCTCTGTTGCAGGGGATCATCTGCAAACCCTGCTCTCCTGCATGGGTTGGCTTCTTCTTTGTGAAGAAAAAGGGTGGCGAGTTAAGACCATGCATCAATTATAGAGATCTTAATCGTCTTACCATTAAGAATGCTTACCCTACTCCGCTCATTACGGAACTCTTTGACCACCTCAAGGGAGCTACAGTTTTTACTAAACTTGATTTGAGAGGAACGTGCAATCTCGTTAGGGTCAAGGAGGGCCACAAATGGAAAACAGCATTTAACACCAGGAGCGGGCATTATGAGTATCTTGTAATGCCCTTTGGCCTATGTAATGCTCCTGCTGTTTTCCAGGAATTTATTAATGATGTCCTATGAGAAATGTTGCAACAGTGTGTTGTGGTGTACTTAGACGACATCCTCATACACTCACCCACACTTGAGGCTCATCATTCTGATGTTACATGGGTTCTTCAGACTTAAGTAACCTTCCTAGGTTATGTTATCTCCGTTGCAGGGTTCTCCATGGATCCTGACAAATTATCTGCAGTTCTGCAGTGGCCTCGCCCAGTTGGTCTTCGGTCTATTAAACGTTTTTTGGGGTTCGCCAATTACTATAGAAAGTTTATTAAAAACTTTTCTTCCTTGGTCAAACCTATCACAGATATGACCCGTAAAGAGAATGATCCACTCCATTGGTCACCTACTGCCATTAAGACCTTTGATAGTTTTAAGAATGCCTTTGCTGCCACTCCAGTTTTGGCTCATCCTAACCCTGTCCTGCCTTTTGTTCTTGAGGTCAATGCGTCTGAGACTGGAGTAGGTGCCCTTTTGTCTCAACGTCCTACGTCTGACGGTTCCTTGCATCCATGTGGTTTCTTCTCTTTATGAAATTGGCGACAGGGAATTACTGGCCAAAATTTTGGCACTCAAGGAATGAAGGCATCTTCTCGAGGGTACTAGTGTGCCAGTGCTCATTCTTACTGACAACAAAAATTTAACTTATCTATCTGAAGCAAAATGTTTGTCGCCCCGACAGGCCAGATGGGCACTATTTTTGTCTCGGTTTAATTATGTGGTCTCCTACCTGCCTGATAGTAAGAATGTTAGGGCTGATGCCCTCTCTTGACAGTTTTCACTTCTGTCCAAGGAGGAGTCTGTACCTACTCCAGTTATACCTCCTGACCATATTTTGGCTACAATACTAATTTGACTTCTCCCTTGGGGGATTAGATCCTGGCTGCACAAACCAATGCACCTCCTGAGAAACCTAGTGGTAAGTGTTTTGGTCCTGAGAATCTTCAAACTAAAGTTTTGCACACTTACCACTATCCTAAAGCTGCAGGTCACCAAGGCAAGAACCAAATGATTTGGTCTGTCACTCGACAATTTTGGTGGCCAGGTCTTCGTTCTGATGTTGCTGCATATGTTGCCTCCTGCTCAGTTTGTGCACAGAATAAGACTCCTCGACATCTTCCTGTGGGTCTTCAACTTATTGCTATTGGTGAGCATCCTTGGACACATCTTTCCATTGACTTCATTGTCAAGCTCCCTGTTTCCAATGGCAATACTGTTATCATTATGGTGATTGACCGTTTTTATAAAATGTCCCATTGCATTCCCTTGAAGAAGTTACCTACCGCTCAGGAGCTTGCTTCAATTTTTGCGCGGTAGGTCTTCCGGTTACATGGGTTACCCAAGGAGATAGTGTCGGACCGGGGTAGCCAGTTTGTCTCCAGATTTTGGTGTTCTTTTTGTGCTTAAATAGGGATCCAGATTTCCTTCTCCTCGGCTTATCACCCTCAATCCAATGGGGCTGCGGAACGGTCTAATGAAGCTCTGGAACAGTTCCTTCGTTGCTATGTCTCAGATCACCCCAATAAATGGTCTGAACTGTTACCTTGGGCAGAGTTTGCTCATAATAGTACTATTAATGCTTCCTCCAAGTTATCCCCGTTCATGGCAAATTATGGGTTTCAACCATTCTTGTTACCCGATTAATTCATGTCTCAGGGTATTCCGGCTTTGGAGGAGCATTTCTGACAACTCCGTTCCACGTGGGTGCAGATTCAGAATTGCCTTCATCATTCTATGCAGCGCCAAAAGTTCCAGGCTGATCGTAGGCGTCTGCCAGCTCCTTCCTACCAGGTTGGTGAGAGAGTTCGGCTGTCCTCCCGCAACTTGAACCTTTGTGTGCCTTCCAATAAACTGGCTCTCTGTTATGTTGGTCCTTTTCGAATACTCTGATGGGTCAATACTGTGGCCTACGCTCTTGACCTTCCTCCTGCAATGCGCATCTCCAATGTTTTTCATGTCTCCCTCTTGAAACCATTGGTTTATAATCGGTTTACCACTGTGTTGCCTCGTCCCCATCCTATATTTGTTGACAACCATGAGGAGTATGAGGTAAGCAGCATTATTGACTCTCGTATGTCCAGGGGCCGCGTCCAGTATTTGGTTCACTGGAGGGGCTATGGTCCGGAGGAGCGTTCATGGGTTCCCTCTTCTGATGTTTATGCTCCCGCCCTCCTCCATGCCTTCCATGTCCGTTTCCCCAATAAGCCTTTTGTCCTCCCACGGGGGAGGGGTCGTTGAGGGGAGGGTACTGTCAGGGTTTTTTCCCTGTTTTGTTTGCTATGTGCTGCTAGCAGCCATTTTACTCACCTCTCTTGCTGACTCTGGTGCATACTGTGTGATGCTGCTCATTTCCTGCACTTCCTTTTAAAGGGCCTCTGTTCAGTATGCTTTGCCCTTGCGTTGTCTCAGACCTGTTTGTGAGAGCTCCTGTGTATTACCTGGCTGTCTGACGTCCCTCCTGGTTCCTGATCCCTGGCTTGTTCCCGACTCTGCTATTCTCCTTGTTCCTGATTCTGGCTCTTTTGACTACTCACTTTGGCTCCTGACTCGGCTCGTCTGACTATTTGCTTTGGCTCCTGACTCGGCTTGTCTGACTACCAGCTCTGGTTTTGATTCCTGGCTTGTTATTTGACTTGTGGACTTTTAATTAATTTTTGCTATTAATAAAGGTGTGGTTTATTCCTGGCACCCTGACATATGGGCCTTATCAGTGAGGTGCAGCCACATTCCTCTAAGCACACTGGGCAACGAGTCCATGTCTGGTTTCCTCCATCCTCCATAGGGATACTTCCCCAGGGTCATATTACTAGCCTCTATTTAGACCAGTGTGCTTTTCACAGAGTAAAACTTTCCTGAAGCATATCATTCTGATCCCACCAAGTACGGTCAGTCCAGCCCCGAATTACCAGGAAATTCTCAGCTGAACAAGGAACATGACAACCCCAAATGTTCGTTTTGGCCTCCTATGGGCCTCGTTACCACCCAGGAGCAGCCTCTTTTAGACCAGTGTGCTTTTCACAGAGGAAAACTTCTCTGAAGCATATCAGTCTGATCCCGCCAAGTAATGTCAGTCCAGCCCCAAAATACCAGGCATTTATCCTCTGAACAAGGAACATGAAAAGCACACTGGTATAAAAGAGGCTGCTTCCGGGTGGTAAATCGCCATAGAACTAGCTGATGAGCTATTGTTCATTCCTGGTAGATTGCTTCTCTCTTTGCATGCAAATTAATATGACCCTAGGGAGGTCTCCCTATGGGTAATGGGGGAAACCAGACGTGGACTCCTTGCCCAGTATGCTTAGAGGAATGTGGCTGCACCTCACTGATGAAGCCCATAGGAGGCTGAAATGATCGTCTGGGGTTGTCATGTTCCTTGTTCAGAGGAGAATTGCCTGGTATTTCTGGGCTGGACTGACCTTACTTGGCGGGATCAGCAAACTGGTCTAAAAGAGGCTGCTCCTGGGTGGTAAATCACCATAGAACTAGCTGATGAGCTATTGTTCGTTCCTGGTAGAGCGCTTCTCTCTGCTTATGCGAATGAATGCTAATTAAACAACATTAACATACATAAATACTATTGTTACATATAAGTAATACAATATTTTAGAAATATGTGTGTAGATGAATAGATGGGCAGATATTTTTCTCAACAATAGAAGAAAGTATAAACAGCAAAATGTACAGAAGTAGAAGCCTACTGTAGGATCCAATGAGTTATAGCCCAGACAAGTACTGCAGGGATGAAAGTTTCTATCTGTGAAAGGTGCAAAAGGGATAAAAGAGGCTGCAGGTGTTCAGAATGATTTACTAGATGGGAATACCACCCCTATATTTTGCTCTTTATATACACATCAACTAAAAAACACCTTGAGATTTGTTTTCTTTAGAGGGACAGTCTTCTCGAGATTTTTTATTATTTAAAAAGATAGATAATCCCTTTATTACCCATTCCCCAGTTTTGCATAACCAACACAGTTATATTAATATACTTTTTACCTCTGTGATTACCTTGTATCTAAGCCTCTACAGACTGCCACTTATTTCAGTTCTTTTGACAGACTTGCATTTTAGCCAAACAGTGCTGACTCCCAGGTCCCTCCACTGGAGTGAGCTTAATGTTATCCATATGGCCCACATTAACTAGCATTGTCTAGCTATGAAAAACTTTTAAAATGCACTGAGATAAGTGATGGCATTCAAAGGCTTATAAATTTGCATAGAAACCTACCTAGATTTATTTTTCAGCAAAGAATACCTAAAGAACAAAGTACATTTTATGATAAAAGTAAATTGGAACATTTTTTTAAAATTGCATGCCCTATCTGAATCATGAAAATTTCATTTTGACTAGACTATCCCTTTAAACAACTTTCAAAATTATTTCTATTGTCATTTTTATTTCATTATTTTTGCATCCTATGTTGAATTACCTTTTATCTAAGCCTGTGCAAACTGCTCCCCTTATCTCTATTTGTATTTCAGCCAATCCAGGGACTTAGAATAGGTAACGATTTAGAGTTTTAAAGGTTATAAAGTATATTAATTTTGGAGTAGATTTTCCCTTTAAGGGCTCGCACAAAACACACTTGCATATTCTAATTTGCACTAACTCAATCGCATATTCTAATATGTGCAAGACCAATCACATATTTTAATATGAAAATCAAAACAACAGGGTAGGTATAAGATACAACGCTCAAATCTCAAATGCTATTCCCAAAAGGTAAGTGCACCTCCTAACATCAAACCAAAATAGACAAAGAACAAGGGGATATGGGAACGCGCTGTAAAAAACAGCATATGAGAGGTAAAGAACTTTATAAGGAATGGAGATTACACAAGCTTATAATAAAAGTTTATAAATGTATTGCAAATATTTATATTACAATAAGCGATGCCGGCATCTGATACAAAGTAAAATAGTACAATTAAAATAGGATAAGGATCAACATATAATGTAAAACATCAGTGTGTAATGATGTAAGTAGCTTAAAAATTATATGATGCAAAATAACACAATGTTAAAATTAAAACAGAGTTAATGTTACCGTCCTTAACACAATCAGGCCAGTGATTAGAGTGTTTGGTCCAGCTGTTTATATGAATGCAGGTATAGCTTGGGTGATTCCCTCTGCGTTGTTTATAAAACAGCGAAAAACTTGCAGAATCTTCTGGCTTGTATCCAATGACTGAGTTAAATTTCAAAGACACTTTCACAGCCGTATTTGTGGGATGTCCTGCGCTGTGGGCCTGTTCCAGTCAGGAGGTCAAATTGCAGGAGTAATGGTAGCCAACGACAAACTTCGTTTCTTTGAAGTTAAAATGAATCAGACTGCTTTTAAAAAATGTGGGTCATGGGTGGGAATTACGCATATAGAGTCAATTCATATATTAAAGAGGCTCAATGCACCGCACCTACCGCATATGTAAGTCAAGCAGATGTATTGCAAGTAAAGTTTGTAACAGCTTCCATATTATTCAGATTCCAGTGCTGGACATAAGAAAGTAGATCATGGGTATGATGGTATTTCCAAGAGAAAAACAACTCTGTGAATTAGAGTTGGTCTCAACCACCTTACCTACTACTTATTTTCACAAGTTTTGAGCAATCTTGATAAAGGCCTGACTAGGCTGAAACGCATAGAAATTTGCTCATAACTTGTGAAAATAAGTAGTAGGTTAGGTGGTTGAGACCAACTAAATTATCCAAATATTTTTTTACCCCTAATCTAATAGCCCTATAAAAATAAAAAAGCCCCCCAAAATAAAAAAAAAACCCCTAGCCTACAATATACTACCAATGGCCCTTAAAAGGGCCTTTTGTGGGGCATTGCTCTTTTACCTGTAAAAAAAAATCCACCCCCCAACAGTAAAAACCCACCACCTAACCAACCCCCCCAAATAAAAACCTAAGCTACCCATTGCCCTGAAAAGGGCATTTGGATGGGCATTGCCCTTAAAAGGGCATTTAGCTCTTTTACAAGCCCAAACCCTAATCTAAAATAAAAACTCACCCCCAAAATTTAAAAAAATCCTAACACTAACCCCTGAAGATCCACTTACAGTTTTGAAGTCCCGTCATCCAGGCGGAGAAGTCTTCATCCATCCAGGCGAAGAAGTCTTCATCCAGGCGGCGATGTCTTCATCCATCCAGACGGAGAAGTCTTCATCCATCCAGGCGGACGAAGTCTTCATCCAAGCGTCATCTTCTATATTCATCCCTGTGGTGCAGAGCGGGTCCATCCTGAAGCCATTTGACGCGGAGCTCCTCTTCTTATGATCGCCGCCATAAACTGAAGCTTCAATTCAAGGGACGAGATTCAAGATGGCATCACTTGCATTCATATTGGCTGATTTGAGTGTTAAATTCAAGGATGAAGATAGAAGATGTCGCTTGGATGAAGAATTCTTCCACCTGGATGGATGAAGACATCGCCGCCTGGATGAAGACTTCTCTGCCTGGATGGGTGGATGAAGACATCGCCGCCTGAATGAAGACTTCTCTGCCTGGATGTTGGGACTTCAGAACTGTAAATGGGTCTTCGAGGGTTAGTATTAGGATTTTTTTTTATTTTGGGGGTTGGTTTTTATTTTAGATTAGGGTTTGGTCTTGTAAATGAGCTAAATGCCCTTTTAAGGGCAATGCCCATCCAAATGCCCTTTTCAGGGCAATGGGTAGCTTAGGTTTTTTTTAAAGTTAGGGTTTTTATTTGGGGGGGTTGGTTGGGTGGTGGGTTTTACTGTTGGAAGTTTTTGTATTTTTTTTTACAGGTAAAAGAGCTGATATATTTTGGACAATGACCCACAAAAGGCCCTTTTAAGGGCCATTGGTAGTTTATTGTAGGCTAGGGTTTTTTTTTTTTTGGGGGGGGGGCTTTTTTATTTTGATAGGGCTATTAGATTAGGTGCAAAAAAAATATTTTGGATAATTTCATTTGTTATTTTTCGTAATTTAGTGTTTATTTTTTATGACTTAGTGTTTGTTTTTTTGGTAATTTAGTACTTTGTAATTTTGTTTAATTGTATATTTAAATACTTTTATTAGTGTTAGGATTTTTAATATGTAATTTAGTTTATTTAATTGGTAGTTTAATTTAATTTTAGTATAATAGTTAGGGTAGGTTAATTTATAGTTTAAAATTATATAATATTATAATATTAAAAAAAGGGATGTTGTAATTTTAATTTAAAGTTAAGGGGTTGTTTGGTTTAGTGGTTAATAGCTTAATTTAGTTGTTGGTGATGTGGGGGGCTGACGGTTTAGGGGTTAAAGAGACAATCAAGTCCAAAAAACTTTCATGTTTCAAATAGGGCATGTAATTTTAAACAACTTTCCAATTTACTTTTATCACCAATTTTGCTTTGTTCTCTTGGTATTCTTAGTTGTAAGCTAAACCTAGGAGGTTCATATACTAATTTCTTAGACCTTAAAGACCACCTCTAATCTAAATGCATTTTGATAGTTTTTCACCGCTAGAGCTCATGCACGTGAATTTACTATGGAGACATCTCTGATTGGCTAAAATGCAAGTCTGTCAAAAGAACTGAAATAAGGGGGCAGTCTACTGAGGCTTAGATACAAGGTAATTACAGAGGTAAAACGTGTATAATTATAACTCTGTTGGTTATGCAAAACTGGGGAATTGGTAATTAAGGGATTATCTATCTTTTAAAACAACAAAAATTCTGGTGTTGACTGTCCCTTTAATAGGTTTAGTTAGTGGTGGTGATGTGGGAGACCAGAGGTTTAGAAGATAATAAGTTTATTTAGTGGAGGCAGTGTCGGGGAGTGGCGAAATAAGGGTTAATACATTTTATTTGTGTCGGCGATGCCGGGGGTGGCAGATTAGGGGTGTTTAGACTCGGAGTTTGTTAGGGTGTTAGGTGTAAACGTAACCTTTTTAAACCGTAGAAATCAATGGGGTATATTTAATTGTCTTGCAGCATCAAACATAAGCTTTTGTTGCTTTCAGACTCCTATTGATTTCTATGGCATCCGCGGCCTCAAGGGTGGCGGTTTGAAAACCAGGTACGGTGCATTGGAATAGCTGCGAGCGTACCTGTTAAATGTTTGATAAATTGGAAAAAGTGTCAAATAGAATTGAATGTGTCGGAACATCTGTAATGACGTAAGCATCGATCTGCGTCGGATTGAGATCGCGGGAACGTATGTTATGTCACAAATTTCAACATTTGCCGATCTTGATGCTTTGATAACTAGATCGGATCAGTCTCTCAACAATTACGATGCAGAATTCTAGCGTATTTTTGGTTGACGCTTTCATAAATATTCCCCAAAGTATGATTAACCATAAGCATCGCATAGATACATAGCATAGAATAGAAGGTGAAACCGTGCTCCTAAGCAGACTTGTTTCGTGCTCAATGCACTTGTTCACTGCCTGTCCGTGTGTATATATATATATATAGTGTGTAGATCTATATAACTCCCATCACAAAAAGGCACTTGCCGGTCTTCATAAAATATAGCATTTATTTAAATTCATCAATAAAAAGACATAACATTTCGGTGTACCATTACACCTTTGTCAAATGTCAAAATAGGATCCAAAAAACGTATCCCCAAAAAACACACACATATATATATATATATATATATATATATATATATATATATGTGTGTGTGTGTACAAATGTATTTGTGTTTATAGGTGTACATATTTCTATAAATACATATATACACACATAAATATACAAATTAATCTTCAGACATGTGTATGTATCCCTATAATAATATGTTTTGTGACTTTTTTGTTTCAGGAAACAGTTAACCACAGCTCTGAGGACGCGGTAATCATTCTAGTGTAAATCGCAAATGCGTTTACTTTCAACTCATGCAAACGATCACGCAATTTAACCTGCACGCAAACAATATTTAACGCAATATATTTTCATTATGTATATTGTCTCATTACCATGTAATTCATCTGAGAATTTTTTTTTTCTTCAAATTCCTAAATCTGTACATGCACCCCAATGATCTTCCAAACCTAACCCTGTTACACATCTTTACCTAATTGACTTTAACTAATAACAACCCTAAAACTATGAATTTTATACTAACATTATGACCACGGTTAGCCTTGTTGTCCCAGATCAACTCCTCCAGATAAGTCAAGTGATAGTTGGAGTTTGGCAATAAAAAAAAAATTGCAGTAAACAAGATGTTTGGATTAATAATATTTAGAATTGCCTGATATGTCATTCTATAGCAAGACAACATATATATATATATATATATATATATATATATATATATATATATATATATAATATATATATAATATATATATAATATATATATATATATATATATATATATATATTTTTTTTTTTTTTTGTCTACAAGGTGTCAGCTTTCCCTTTAAGTCTATTTTTGATGCCAAATATCAAAATGACTCAGTTTACATGTGCATTGGGCAATTTTCCCTTCTGCATATTTTACCACTTGTATTGTTTTGTTTGGGGCATTTTATTCTACTCATCTAAACATTTCTGTGAATGCCCATGCCCTTCAATTAACACAAGGACTTCACTAGTGTTACACTCTTTTAAAGCCAATTGTTCTAATATGGCCATTATTTACAGTAAGTTTTTTTTCCCATTCTTACAGATTTAAAAATAAAATCAACCATATACAGTATGAAATGCCTGAGTGAGAATCTTATATTGAGTTAACAATCCTTGTAAAAAACAAACATAATGCATTTGGCACCAGTGTTGAAGATCTGAATAGCTTAATCAATCACAGACTGCAATGTGTTAATTCTGTCATAAAGTGTAACACTGACTTTAGAATTAATTTCATTTGTTGGATCTTGCTTAATCCCATACAGAAACATATTGAACAGATTTAGACATTTATGACTTCTGACATAAGTTTTCTTTAAAAAGAAAGAACTTTTAAAAAGGCATCTGGATTGAGTTTGCAATTGCACATCTCTCTTTCACACCTCAGTCTGACAATGACTGCATGCTGACATATAGATTTCATCTATTTTCAACCTGTTTCCTAAATACAATTTATTTTCATGCTTGCTTCATATTTTAAAGACAAATGGTACTTGCAAGAAAAAGTACAAAAGTCCATCAAGTATATTCAATGGAAGAGATTAAGAGTGTGTTAAGATTGAGGCTAAAGAATTGTTCAACCAATTAGCTCTTCAGTATTTCTGTAAGTCTGTTTTTTTTTGTTTTTTTTTAATGTAATCGATGACACCATGTAGAGCCATCTTTTGCAAAGCGGTAAAGAAGTAAAATCAATTCAAAGATGATAGTTGGCATTCTATATCACAAAATAATGAATCACCACAAAATCTTATTTAAAATGAAAGGAAAAGTGAACAAAAATCTTGGCATAACAAAAAAAATGATACCTCTCCTGAAAGATTTACATTTAAAATATAGTTACACATTTTACAACATATATATTCGTGTTAAATCATAATGATGATTTGAATCAGATAATTGTGATTTTTTTTATCAACCTTGGTCAACTATCTTAGTGGGACAGTCTAGTCAAAAATAAACTTTCATGATTCAGATAGGGCATGTAATTTTAAACAACTTTCCAATTTATTTTTATCATCAATTTTGCTTTGTTCTCTTGATATTCTTAGTTGAAAGCTAAACCTATCTAGGCTCATATGCTAAATTCTGTGCCCTTGAAGGCTGCCTCTTATCTGAATGCATTTTGACAGCTTTTAACAACTAGAGGGCGTTAGTTCATGTGTGCCATATAGATAACATTGTGCTCATGCCCGTGGAGTTTCCTAGGAGTCGGCACTGATTGGCTAAAATGCAAGTCTGTCAAAAGAACTGAAATAAGGGGGCAGTCTGCAGAGGCTTAGATACAAGGTAATCACAGAGGTAAAAAGTATATTAATATAACCATGTTGGTTATGAAAAACTGGAGAATGGGTAATAAAGGGATTATCTATCTTTTTAAACAATAAACATTCTGGTGTAGACTGTCCCGTTAAAGATACATTTAGTTTACTTTGTAAATTTTTATTAAAAAATACACGTTTTTTGTTAAAATATATTGTATTATATGCTAAAAATATATACAAAATAGAACACAGATGTGTGATTTGTAAAATAAATATTTGCCACCATAAAAAAGTGAAAATAAACCCGTATTTATCCTCGGAGGTACAGTATTAGTGCAACTATGAAAGAAAATGTGCTGTCCTTGCGAGTGGTGGTGAGCTGTCTCCCCTAGAAATAAGGAGAGCTCTCTGCTATGTATAAGTTCTCAATGGAGGTTGAAGTACACAGGAAGAATATGTTATATGTTTAATCTTTAATTTCCTGCCTAATACAAATCAGAATACACTGTTTTCAGTGCACTGTACT
Source organism: Bombina bombina (assembly GCF_027579735.1). Lineage (NCBI taxonomy): Eukaryota > Metazoa > Chordata > Amphibia > Anura > Bombinatoridae > Bombina > Bombina bombina. Next base: position 123,947,275 of record NC_069508.1, read on the forward strand.
TTGTTTTCATATGCATAGGTTTGCCTTTCAATTTAATTATTGTTTTGAGTATGGTGATAAAAGTTTGCCATCTTTTAAGTTGCGAGAAAAAACAGTGAGATCTGTTGAGCAGAAATGTTTAGATAATTACGCTAGGAATTGAGACTATGGGGCCGAATTATCATTGTCTGGCGGACATGATACGGTGTAGCGGATCATGTCCGCCAGATATTGCACAAGCAGTTCTGGTGAACAGCTTTAGCAATGCCACCCCCTGCAGATTTGCGGCCAATTGGCCGATAGTGGGGGGGTATTAATTAACATGATCGTATAGGATCGGGCGGATTGATTTCCGCAGCCTCAGAGGCGGCGAACCAGTTAAGGAGCAGCGGTCTTAAGAAATCTGCTTCTTAACTGCTATTTCCAGCGAGGCTCGCGCGGAAACAGGGGCATCAGGGGCATTCGGCCCTTGATAAATCGACCCCTATTTCATACAAGCCTAGTTAACGCCCATGTACAGTCCATTACAATGAAAAAAAAAATATCCTTTGTATTTTGTACTTATAATACACATTCAGTTTACTTAAAGGGAAAATCTAGGCCAAAATAGACTTTCATGATTCAGATAGAGCATGTCATTTTAAACAATTTTCCAATTTACTTTTATCACCAATTTTGCTTTGTTCTCTTGCTATTCTTAGTTGAAAGCTTAACCTAGGAGGTTTATATGCTAATTTCTTAGACCTTGAAGGCCACCTCTTTTCAGAATGCATTTTAACAGTTTTTCACCACTAGAGGGTGTTAGTTTATGTATTTCATATAGATAATACTGTGCTCCTGCACGTGAAGTTATCTGGGAGCAGGCACTGATTGGCTAGACTGCAAGTCTGTCAAAAGAGCTGAAATAAAGGGGCAGTTTGCAGAGGTTTAGATGCAAGATAATCACAGAGGTTAAAAGTATATTAATATAACTGTGTTGGTTATGCAAAACTGGGGAATGGGTAATAAAGGGATTATCTATCTTTTAAAACAATAAAAATTCTGGTGTAGACTGTCCCTTTAATTATGATTTACACTATGCATATTTAATACGATTTATTCCTGTGTCATTTTTATACAAATTTTACGTTTTTGATCAAATATAATTTTTGGTGAACAATTTTAGCTACCTTTTAGCAATACATTTTTTTTGTATATTATTTTTTTGTTAATGGCTCAATTATTAATTTTGTTTGTTTTTTTAAATGACGATTTTCATTGTGCCCTTTTGTAATTTATGCATCTCCTTCCTATACAAAAGTGGCTTTAAAGAATTTCACCAGGGAAATATAAGTACTGGCAAGCATTCTTAAATAATCTTGCCAGTCCAGAGACCTTTAGATCATCCGGCTCTCTGAGACAGACTGATCATTAACTGATAATGGCAATTCCAATAGCTATATTGGTGGACATAGACAAGCTTCCAGATGCATCTAAATTCAAAGAAGTTTACTCAATAAGTGTTTTTCAAAAATGTATAAACTGTAATAATTTATTGAATGCATTTTTAAAGGGACATTGAACTCCTAAATATGATCAGGAACATTTATAAAGAGCATGTTTTTTAAAAATAAATTTTTTTCAACTAAATATATAAGAAACGTTTTTACAATATGAACACTGTCAGCTGGTCAGAATATTTACTGGTATATTGCCTATTGCGTTCAATTCCTTGAAAAAGAGAATTTCCTATTGTGATCCTGGAAATGATCAATGATAGAAGCCAGGTCTACTCTGCAGCATAATATTTAAAACATATGGCAGTGAAATCACTTAAATTGTATGTATTTATGTACATTATTTTAAAAGCTTTTTTTTGTACAAGATAACCTTCCACATTATTTTAAATGTCATAAAAACAATGACAATTTAAACCTCTTTTTTTTTTTTGAAGTGCCTAATATTTCATACACATTAAAGGAACATGAAATCCAAATTTTTTCTTGATTCAGGTAGTGTACAAAAGAAATCTTTACAATGTATCTCTTATATTTGCTTCATTTTGTTGATATTCTTTGTTGAAGAGCATACCCAAATGCTCTTCAACAAAAAAGGTTAAATGTATTTCTGGTGAATTAAATGGCAGTTTGCTCACCGCATTTTTTTAATAAGTTTATCTAATTGATGATAATGGTGGTGATAATAACAATACATATAATAGTAATAATATTAAAATCTAATCAGACTCCTGACACTACAAAGGCTTTTTCAACCCAGACTTGAGGATATTTACCCTGGAACCCTTCTCTCAGCTACATACTCGCATCAGACCTCAAATCAGACCCAGGCACTGTAGATCTTGCTACCTAATCCACTATTACCCCCATTGCAATAAACCACCTATACTTCTTAACTCTTAAACCCCAAAAACCCCATCACAATAAATCCCCACTACACTATTTAAACCCCTAACAGCAAACCCCTCACCTTAGACTCCCTAAGTTAATATATATATATATATATATATATATATACCAGTAAATAAAAAAACATCAAATAAAAGCTCTATAATAAAACTAAATTGCCCTTAAAGAAAGCCCACCTAAAAAAAAACTATCCTAAAACTAAAGTAACCCTTCTCGGTCCTCTTCATCCATGGCTTTGGCGCTCTTTAGTCCCATTCATGGCTGCAGTGGTCCTCTGGCAGCTCTGGTTCTCTGGGGTGGTCTTCTCCATCGGTCTTCTTCTTCCACCCAGTCCTCTTCTCTTATCCAATGTCCTTATGCTGTCCCTGCAGCACCTGACGTTTGAATACAAGTTTCCCCTTTTTATAGGGGTGTCCTTGCATTTTGTAGAATATAAGCTTTTTTTCTAGTGGCTGATTTAATTTGAATAAAAAATCAGCCAATAGACAGACACACCCCTAAAAAAGGGTGAAACCTGCATTCAAAGTTTAGTGTTCTGTGGGGACAGCATGAAGATGCATCAAATGAAAAGAGAGGCCCAACAGAGAGGACCGCCACCACCATGGATAAAGCGTATAGAGGAGCGCCACCACCATGAATTAAGTAGACCAAGGAGTGCCATTACTGTGAATGAAGAGAACTGCAGAAGGCCACCATTATGGACCCCTGCTGCCCCCAAAGGAGTTGGATTCAAGATGGTGAGTTAAAACTTGAGGTTAGCCTTAGTTTTTTTTTGGGTGGGAAGGTTTATTTTTAGTATAGGTTTATTTATTTTTTTCAAAAGAGCTTTATTGTTTAAATCACAGGTTTACAATCTTCGCAACAAAACTTTCATTACATTGATGAATAACATATAGTTGTGCAAACCTGTTTATACATAAATGTGACACTTTTTTTTTAACAATTTTTCTTGCTTTGTAGAATTAAATAAAGTGAACTTTAATCTTCAATAATCATAAGTTTTAAATATGTAATATATACTAAATATGCGGTGATACCAATATTGTTACCACTGCCAAGCTATATGTGACAGAGTAGTAATACTGAGCTAGAAAGAAGAGAGGAGAAAAGAAAAGGAGATGGGAAAAATAAAAAAAGGGGGGGGGGAAGGGGTGGAGGACATTTTTAAATAGTACCGTTCCAGATTGCCTGGATCATCTCATGTGTGTCAAGCTTATTTATTTTAAGATAATGATATCTCTCTAAAGTAATAAGATCAAGGACCTCCCTCCTCCACTCTTCCACTGTTGGGACTGTTTGGATTTTCCATCTTTTGGGTATAAGTTTTTTTGCTCCTGTAATCATTATTAACAGGAGAGCCAATTTGGCCGGTTCTTTGATAGTGGGTAGGGTGCAAAACAGTATACTTTCAAGGGTATTTTATATGGAGACATTCAGAACATTTAATATGATAGGAAACATTTTTGCCCAATAATTACCCAGTATGGGGCATGACCACCAAATATGTGACAGAGAGCCTTCTCCGCCGCAACCTCTCCAACAAGAGCTGCTCAAGGAGGGGAAAATTCTATGAAGCCTGACCGGAGTGAGGTACCAGCGACTCAAGAGTTTAAAGTGTGTCTCCTGTATGGCGGCGGAGACCGAAGAACGCTTTGTAAGTTCAAAGGCCTTCGACCATGTGTCTACCTTTAATTCTCGGGGTAATTCCTTATTCCAAGCTAAAGTATAAGTGGGAAGTGGTGTCTCAGTGTCAGAGGAGATTATTTTATATAAAATAGAAATTAGGTGTCCTTGTATGTTCTGGAGGGTGCAAAGACCCTCAAAAGGTGTGGGTTCTCTGCCCAAGTCTTCTCTGTTTTTGTGATGGGAGATGTAATGAAGCAATCTGTTAAAATTGAGCCATGAGGTAAAAATCTCCTTATGGGCCTCTGCTACCTGTACCTGCGATTTAAATATATTATTTTCCTTAAGGAATTGCATGGATCCTACTCTGGCAGGCCCATTTATCAAAGGTCTTGCGGACCTGATCCGACACTGCGGATCAGGTCCGCAAGACCTCGCTAAATGCGGAGAGCAATACGCTCTCCGCATTTAACATTGCACCAGCAGCTCACAAGAGCTGCTGGTGCAACGCCGCCCCCTGCTGACTCGCGGCCAATCGGCCGCCAGCAGGGAGCTGTCAATCAACCCGATCGTATTCGATCGGGTTGATGTCTGGCGATTCCTGTCCGCCTGTTCAGAGCAGGCGGACAGGGTTATGGAGCAGCGGTCTTTTGACCGCTGCTTCATAAGTTGTGTTTCTGGCGAGTCTGAAGACTCGCCAGAAACACGGCCCTTCAAGCTCCATACGGAGCTTGATAAATGGGCCTGTAAGACTATAGGGGTGTTTAATACAATATCCCAACTTCCAGTATGGGAGGTCAGGGTTTTCAATAATCGGTGTGAGAGGAGAGTTTGTAGATGAAATGTGAGTGCTTGTTGCCAGTGTTTTGTCCCATTCCGCTAGTGTTTCTGCGGTTATAAGGTATTTAGAAAGATGCTTCGGCCTACCTACAGGAGGGATCCACGACATCGTCCCCACATTATTCAATGTAAATATTTGCCTGTCTAAGTGTATCCAAGCTTTGTCCATGTTGTTATGCGACCATTTTACAACCCTTTGTAAAAAAATCGCTCTTCTATACGCCACTAAATTTGTCAACCCCAACCCCCCTCTATTCCTATGTAGGTACATTGTTTTCCTCGGGACCCTGGGTCTGATGTTTGCCCAAATGTAGCACACTATTGTGGTTTGCAACTGTTTAATGTATCCCTCTTGTAATGGTATTGGTAGTGCTTGAAATAAGTATAGGATTCTGGGAAGGATATTCATCTTAAATACACCTATCCTCCCAGGTTTATTTTTTAACATAGTAACATGAGGTTGAAAAAAGACAAGTCCATTAAGTTCAACCTATACAAATCTTATTATACTTACAATAATAGCTCCTGTTGATCTTAAATTAATCCCATTTTAAAAGATGACCAATTTAACACAAGCAATCATATTCTTGAAGTGTGTTTCTAGCAAGAAATATATCTAAATCATGTATAAATGTATCTAAGGTATTGTCATTTACTACCTCCTTAGTTAATGCGTTCCACAGTTTGATTGTTCTTACAGTAGAAAAAAGTTTACGTTGCTGGAGATTAAATTGTGACCCAGATTAAACAGACCCAGTTTGGCTAACCTCTCCTCATAGCTTAAATTTCCCATTCCTCTTATTAGTTTTGTGGCCCTACAATGTATTTTTTTGAGATTGTTCCCCAGAACTGCACTCCATACTCAAGGTGAGGTCTTACCAGGGATTTATATAGTGACAGAATTATGCTTTTCTCCTTTGCTTCAATGCCTCTTTTAATACATGCTAGTATTTTATTATCCTTAGAAGCTGCTGCCCTGTATTGTGCACCCATCTTTACCTTTTTATCTATTACTACTCAAAAATCCCTTTCCACTTCTGTTTTAGTCTAGTCCCATTTCAATAAAAGGTTGACTGCTTATTTTTACTTCCAAAATGTAGAACCTTGCATTCTCCAGTATTTAATCTAATTTTCCATTTACCTACCCATTCTTCTAATTTTTGTAGATCCCCTTGAAAAGCAATTTTATCCTGCACTGGCCTAATGACCTTACAAAACTTTGTATCATCTGCAAAAATAGAGATGTTGCTATTTAATCCTTGCTCCAAGTCATTAATAAAAATATTAAAAAGGACAGGGCCCAGTACTGATCCCTCTGGGGACTCCACTAATAATTACCTTTTGTCAATCTGAGTAAGATCCATTTACTAATACTCATTGCTTCCTGTCATTTAGTATAGTGTTTTTTTTTTTTTAGAATAGGGTTTATATTTTTAGGATCTTTGTTTTTTGTTTTTTTTAGTTGAGCTTTTCTTATTTTTTAGGGTAATATAGTCTTAGTAAAGGGCTTTTTTGGAGTAATGCATTTTTTTTATCATAATGTTTTTTTTTTTTAATTTAGGGTGTCTAAGGTAAGGGGTTAGCATTTAAGGGGTTAAGTAGTGTAGCGGGGGTTTATTGTGATGGAGGTTGTGGATATTTAGGGGTTATGACAAGATTAGAGGTTTTAGTGTAGGAAATTGTGGCAGTTTAGAGGTTATTGATGTAGAGGTTATTGCAATTGGGGTTTAGGGGTTAAGTAATGTAGGGTTATTGCGATGGGGGTTATGGCAGTTTAGAAGTTATTGAAATGGAGGTTTGGTGGTTAAGGGGTTAAGTAGTATAGGAGTTATTGCGATGGGGTTTATGGCTCTTTAGGGGTTCATAGTGTCAGGGGTGGATAGTGTAAGTTCTAAAATAGAGTTGAATTTTTTTGTGTGTTTAGTGCAACTTTTTTTTTTTAAGCGCAACCCTTTATGCGAGCTTCAAACTCAAGTAAAGAGTTTGAGCATAAAATGTAATTTGCGTTCAAGCGATCACATTTACTTTCAACTTGTAATATGAGTTTAAATTAACGAGATCACAATATTGCAATATCGCCCTCGCGTTTACCACTCCACTCGTAATTCAGCCCATAGTGTTTTAAAGTTACAAGGAAAGCTGTGGAGCATCAATTTAGTGCTGGACATTTTAAACAAAAAATATTCTTGAGATGGACTTGTGCTATTAGAGAGTCTGTTAGTTAATAGGTCTTATAAAATTCATAGAAGGCCTTGAATTATCTGGCTCAGTCTCACTATTCCAACCACTTGAACCACTTTTGGCCTAGATTATTAACTTTTCTTATTCTCTTCCCAAACTTCTCCAACTGTCTTAAAACATAGCAAAACACTGAGTGGTCGTCTTTTTTATGTGTTGTCTTTGTATTGATAATTGACTTACTAAAATATCGAGTGATATTTAATAGTATTAACATATTTTTTTATTTTAGTTCTTCTGTAGGTATATTGGTATACATAATGGAAGCAGGGGATCCTGTTAATCATGCTTATCTTTACTGAAAAATGTTAAAATGTATACATATTTATTTTTTATTGCCTACAATTCTGTAAAATGGTTATGTCTTTATTACACATGATCGTGGCTGTATATAATGTGAATCATATTTATTAAAAAAAGTTTAAAGGGACAGTCAAGTCCAAAAAAAACTTTCATGATTCAGATAGAGCATGCAATTTTAAACAACTTCCCAATTTACTTTTATCACCAATTTTGCTTTGTTCTCTTGGTATTCTTAGTTGAAAGCTAAACCTAGGAGGTTCATATGCTAATTTCTTAGACCTTGAAGATTGCCTCTAATCTGAATACATTTTGACCACTAGAGGGCATTAGTTCACATGTTTAATATAGATAACATTAAGCTCATGCACGTAAAGTGACCTAGGAGTGAGCACTGATTGGCTAAACTGCATGTCTGTCAAAAGAACTGAAATAAGGGGGCAGTCAGCAGAGGCTTAGATACAAGGTAATCACAGAGGTAAAATGTGTATTATTATAACTGTGTTGGATATGCAAAACTGGGGAATGGGTAATAAAGGGATTATCTTTCTTTTTAAACAACAAAAATTCTGGTGTTGACTGTCCCTTTAAGAAAAATATGGCTCCCCAGGGCAAAAATCCAAAATCCCCCCCTTCCTCATTCTAAAGTGCAACCTTCTCCCTCATGGATCTTGCATGTCTCACTGAGTGACATTACACATGGGAAGGATGATGAGAAATGTAATGGATAAAGTTGCAATTAACACATTTTAATATTATCATTTATGAGTCTGACTTAAAATTTAATTACAAAACAGTTTTTAACTTTTGGCTGCTCATCAAGCAGAAGGGTTTCTATAACTGGTGAAGCCAGTGATGAGCAGGCAGTATTATTCAATGGGTTGCATATGAATAATCTAATAATATTACATTTTGGAAGTTACACTAAAACACTCACAAGTACAATTAATTTACACCAGTCAATTTTTAAAAGTAGATACTATGGATTAAGATTTTTTTTCAAGATTATAATTATATATATATATATGTATATATATAGATTTTTTAACTTATTGTTTTCTTAGAAGACTTCTTATGAACTGGAACAGTTCTTGGATTTATATTTATTTATTGCATTACAATTTATGAATTTGTAATTTAGCAATATAATCTTATGTGAATGATATATATATATATATATACACAATCATGTGAAAAAGAAAGTGCTACCTCTTTGAATAATATGGTTTTACGCATCAGGACATAACAACAAGCAGGTTTTAAAATTAGGTAAATACAACCTCAGATTAACGACAACACATGACATATTACACTGTGTCATGATTTATTTAACAAAAATAAAGTCAAAGTGGGGAAGCCATGTGTAAAAAACAAAGTACACCCTTTCTGCTTCCATAGGAATTAAGAGGCTAAGTAACAGTCAGTGCTTCTAATCAAATTCCCTGATCAATTGATCATCAGCAAGTGTGACCGCCTCTATAAAAGTTGAAGTTTTAACAGTTTGCTGGTCTGGTGAATTCAGGTGTGTGTTAACATAATGAAAAGGAGGAAAGACATCCGCAAAGATTGCAGAGAAACAATTGTTGCTGCCCATCAATCTGGGAAGGTTTATAAGGCCATTTCCAAACCATTTAAAGTCCATTATTCTACAGTGAGAAAGATAATTCACAAGTGGAAAACATTCAAGACATTTGCTAATCTTCCCATGAGTTAACGTCCCAGCAAATTCACCCCATGCAATGCTCAGAGAAATGTAAAAAAAAAACAACAAGAGTTACATCTCAGACTCTACAGGCCTCAACATGCTAAATGTTAAAGTTAATGACAGTACAATTATTAAAAGACTGAATAATTATGGTTTGTATGGAAAGGTTGCCAAGATATAGGGGCCTATCTATAAAGCTCCGAATGGAGCTTGAGGCACCGTGTTTCTGGCGAGCGTAAAGGCTTGCCAGAAACACCAGTTATGAAGCAGTGGTCTAAAGACCGCTGCTCCATAACCCTGTCCACCTGCTCTGATGAGGCGGACAGGAATCGCCGGAATTCAACCCGATTGAGTACGATCGGGTTGATTGATAACCCCTGCTGTGAGCTGCTGGTGCAATGCTGAATATGGAGAGCGTATTGCTCTCCGCATTCAGCGATGTCTGTTGGACCTGATCCGCACTGTAGGATCAGGTCCGACAGACATATGATAAATAAGCCTCCAAGTCTCTTCTCTCTAAAAAGAACATGGCAGCACTGCTTAGGTTTGCAAAGTTGCATTTGTACAAACCACAAGACTTTTAGAACAATGTCCTTTGGACAGACGAGAACAAAGTGGAGATGTTTGTCCATAATTCACAGTGCCACATTTGGCAAAAACCAAACACAGCATATCAGCACAAACACCTCATACCCACTGTTAAGCACGGTGGTGGAGAGGTGATGATATGGGCTTGTTTTGCAGTTGCATGACCTGGGAACCTTGTAGTCATTGAGTTGACCATGAGCTAAACTGTATACCAAAGTATTCTAGAGTCCAATGTGAGTCCATCTGATTTACAGCTAAAGCTTGACCGAAATTGAGTCATGCAACAGGACAATGATCCCCAGCACACCAGCAAATCTACAACAGAATGGCTGAAAAAGAAAGGAAGCAAGGTGTTGCAAAGGCTCAGTCAAAGTCCAGACCTCAAGCCGATTGAAATGCTGTTGTGAGACTTTAAGAGAGCTGTGCTATAGGACTGCCCGCAAACCTCAATAAACTGAAGCAAGTAAAGAAGAGTGGGCCAAAGTTTCTCCACAACAATGTCATACAGAAAAAGATTACTTCAATTTATTGCTGCTTAAGGTGGTTCTACAAGCTATTATTTGTGTTAAATAAATCATGACACAGTGTAATATGTCACGTGCTGTTGTTCATCTCAGGGTGTATTTACCTAATTTTAAGACCTGCATGACAGTTTCTGATATATACGGCTTGTTGGCTTATGTGTGTGCTGAAAAATATACATGCTTGCAATATTTCATTCTTCAGAGGGAGCCATATTGGAATGGAATGTCATTCATAACAAAGCAAGGAAGAACACAAGCGTGTGAATTCTGGCTGCATATTTCTGCCATCTATATGATGAAAACACAATTGTAAGCAATGGAGGACATAGAGCCAAATAGCAGTAAAAAGAAAAATAATGTGTATATACAGAATTTTATTATTGGCCCAATTACAGATTGTATCTTCTTTTTGTCTCTACGCTAACACAGGGCTTATTAAGTTAAGCTATATAAAAAATACTGAAAATAATAATATAAAAAAAAAGCTAAAAAAGAAAACCTGTGAAAGAAAACCACTGGAAAATAAATACACACCGATTTTATCTGCGGGTTTTTTGTTTTTTTAAGTTCTGCTTAAACACACTGATTTTTTTTCCCAAGCACTTTCCTACCTGGGTGCTAAGCTTTTTTAATTTTTTTTAATTTTTTTTTTACTTTTTTTTCAGATCCCCAACACTGTTGGAAAGGTTAGGTGGTTACCTTTCCAACAGCGGGTCTTGGGGGTCTGTAGCTGCTTAGATGCCTGAGATACAGGCTTCTAAGCAGCATGCCCCCTGCTCCTATAAATAACATTGTTAAGTATAAATAAAGTTACGCGGTGACGTCATCACATCATTACGAGTGACGTCACCATGCATAACGTGAAGCCCCGGCTATGCCTGTCACTATGCAGGCCCAATCGCCGGGGTAGGATGCTCCGCGTCGGCTAGATTGAAAATGGACCCGCTCCGGAAGGATGAAGATAGAAGATGCCGCCTGGATGAAGATTTCTACCGTCTGGAGGACCTCTTCTGCCCTGATCAGATGAAGACTTCGGACCCTCTGGAGGACCACTTGTGCCCGGCTGGGTGAAGATGGCTCAAGGTAGGGTGATCTTCAGGGGGTTAGTGTTAGTTTTTTTTAAGGGGGGATTGGGTGGGTTTTAGAGTAGGGTTGGGTGTGTGGGTGGTGGGTTTTAATGTTGGGGGGGGTATTGTATTTTTTTTTACAAATAATAGAGCTGATTACTTTGGGGCAATGCCCCGCAAAAGGCCCTTTTAAGGGCTATTTGTAATTTAGTATAGGGTAGGGAATTTTTTTTATTTTGGGGGGCTTTTTATTTTATTAGGGGGATTAGATTAGGTGTAATTAGTTTCAAATTATTTTTTCCGTAATTTAGTTTATTTAATTGTAATTAATTGTAGGTAGTTTAGGTAATTAGTTTAACCCCTTAATGACCGGACCATTTTTCAATTTTCTTACCCTTAATGACAATGGCTATTTTTACATTTCTGCGGTGTTTGTGTTTAGCTGTAATTTTCCTCTTACTCGTTTACTGTACCCACACATATTATATACCGTTTTTCTCGCCATTAAATGGACTTTCTAAAGATACCATTATTTTCATCATATCTTATAATTTACTATAAAAAAAATATAAAATATGAGGAAAAAATTGAAAAAAACACACTTTTTCTAACTTTGACCCCCAAAATCTGTTACACATCTACAATCACCAAAAAACACCTATGCTAAATAGTTTCTAAATTTTGTCCTGAGTTTAGAAATACCCAATGTTTACATGTTCTTTACTTTTTTTGCAAGTTATAGGGCCATAAATACAAGTAGCACTTTGCTATTTCCAAACAACTTTTTTTCAAAATTAGCGCTAGTTACATTGGAACCCTGATATCTGTCAGGAATACCTGAATATCCCTTGACATGTATATATTTTTTTTTAGAAGACAACCCAAAGTATTGATCTAGGCCCATTTTGGTATATTTCATGCCACCATTTCACCGCCAAATGTCATCAAATAAAAAAATAAGTTCACTTTTTCACAAATTTTGTCACAAACTTTAGGTTTCCCACTGAAATTATTTACAAACAGCTTGTGCAATTAAGGCACAAATGGTTGTAAATGCTTCTTTGGGATCCCCTTTGTTCAGAAATAGCAGACTTATATGGCTTTGGCATTGCTTTTTGGTAATTAGAAGGCCACTAAATGCTGCTGCGCACCACACGTAAATTATGCCCAGCAGTGAAGGGGTTAATTAGGTAGGTTGTAGGGAGCTTGCAGGGTTAATTTTAGCTTTAGGGTAGAGATCAGCCTCCCACCTGACACATCCCACCCCCTGATCCCTCCCAAACAGTTCTCTTCCCTCCCCCACCCCACAATTGTCCCCGCCATCTTAAGTACTGGCAGAAAGTCTGCCAGTACTAAATAAAAGGAGTTTTTCTTTTTTTTAATAAAAAAAATTAAAATGTTTTAGCTGTGATGGACTCCTGCCTTAGCCCCAACCTCCATGATCCCCCCCCCCAGCTCTCTAACCCTCTCCCCTACCTAATTGCCGCCATCTTGGGTACTGGCAGCTGTCTGCCAGTACCCAATTTGCCCCCAAAACAAGTGTTTTTTTTTGCAATTTATTGCCAGTTTACATTTTTCTGTAGTGTAGCAGCCCCCCACAATACCCCAACCCCCTCCCCCTCCCAGATCCTTATATATTTATTTATATTTTACTTTTGTCCCCCCTTCCTTTCTCATTGGTGGCAGTGGGCATGTAATCGGGCGTGCACGCGCACCCCCGCGCGCCCCCGCGCGCGCGCACGCGCGCCCCCGCACGCTCCCGGCACCCGGCGTGCACATAGCACTTACAGGAACCGGATGCCGGGTAGCGATGGGCCGCCCACCCGCCTCCCTGATGTGCTCCCACCCACCAACGAACCGGCACCATCGCTACCGGTGCAGAGAGGGCCACAGAGTGGCTCTCTCTGCATCGGAGTCTTCTAAATGGTATTGCAGGATGCCTCCATATGGAGGCATCACTGCAATACCCTGAGAGCTGCTGGAAGCGATTGCGATCGCTTCCAGCACTCTCTTAGACAAGTGACGTACCAGGTACGTCCATTGTCACTAACTGCAAGTTTTTGCAGGACGTACCTGGTACGTCACTTGTCATTAAGGGGTTAATGATAGTGTAGTGTTAGGTGTAATTGTAACTTAGGTTAGGATTTATTTTACAGGTAATTTTGTACTTATTTTAGCTAGGTAGTTATTAAATAGTTAATAACTATTTAATAACTATTCTACCTAGTTAAAATAAATAAAAACTTACCTGTAAAATAAAAATAAACCCTAAGCTAGCTACAATGTAACTATTAGTTATATTGTAGCTAGCTTAGGGTTTATTTTATAGGTAAGTATTTAGTTTTAAATAGGATTAATTTATTTAATTATGTTAAATTAATTTTAAGTTAGGGGGGGTTAGACTTAGGGTTAGACTTAGGTTTAGGGTTTAATAAATTTATTATAGTAGCAGCGATGTTGGGGTCGGAAGATTAGGGGTTAATAAATGTAGGTAGGTGTCGGCGATGTTGGGGGGGGCAGATTAGGGGTTAATAAAATTTAACTAGTGTTTGCGAGGCGGGAGTGTGGTGGTTTAGGGGTTAATAAATTTATTAAAGTGGCGGCGATGTCCGGTCGGCAGATTAGGGGTTAATAATTGTAGGTAGGTGGCAGCGACGTTGGGGAGATTAGGGGTTAATAAATATAATGTAGGTGTCAGCGATGTTAGGGGCAGCAGATTAGGGGTTCATAGGTATAATGTAGGTGGCAGCGATGTCCGGTCGGCAGATTAGGGGTTAAAATTTTTTATTTTAGTGTTTGCGATGTGGGGGGGCCTCAGTTTAGGGGTTAATAGGTAGTTTATGGGTGTTAGTGTACTTTTGAGCACTTTAGTTAAGAGTTTTATGTTCCGGCGTTAGCCCATAAAACTCTTAACTACTGACTTTTAAATGCGGTAGGAGTCTTGACAGGAGAGGGTCTACCGCTCACTTCTTCCAAGACTCGTAATACTGGCGTTAGGCAAATCCCATTAAAAAGATAGGATACGCAATTGACGTAAGGGGATTTGCAGTAGCCTCGAGTCGTGGAAGAAAAGTGAGCAGTGAGCCTGTACCTGTCAGACTCGTAATACCAGCGTTAGGAAAAAAGCAGCGTTGGGACCTCTCATCGCTGCTTTTTAAGGCTAACGCCAAACTCGTAATCTAGGCGATAGATTTTATAGTGTTGAACTTTGACAAGAATACATCTGGCTCCGAAAAGGGACGTATGTAATGAGCTGCTGCCTTCTTCCACTTTCGGATCCTAATGAAGGATTCAAATGCACACTTCTAATATATATAGTGCTATAGAATTGCTATGTAACATGCTTTTTAAGGTTTTAGTTTTACTATTTGATGTATAGTTGTTTGACTTTAAATTCTTATTATTCACATGTAAACGTAAACGTACCAATGGCTTCTCCTTTTCAACATTACATTTGATTTTGCAATATACACAGAGTTGAAAAGAAGTACAGACACATTGTGAGAATATTTAAATGGACACTAATGTCAAAATTAAAATTTCATGATTCAGATAAAGCACACAGTTTTTAAAAAAAATGTTCCAATATACTTCCATTATCAAAATATACACATTATTTTTATATCTACTCTTTATGAGGCTCCAGCTAATACTAAGCATGTGCAAGACTCAGTATATATGTATATGTATTTTGATTGGCTGATGACTATTACATGGTACAAGGGGAGTGAACATTTTTAATTTGCCAGAAAATATGCTACTGTTCATTTCAAATTCAAAGTATGTGCTATTGAATAGTCTTTTTTTATTGTGTATATGTCAATGATACAATTCTACAATATTTAGTGGTCCTTCAAGTTCTTATCAATAGTAAACAATTCAGTCATTAGACCTCACATTGTATTGTTTAGTGTACACTTAGGTCTTGATAATTAAAAACTCACTTTTTTTGGAGAGAAATCTTGCAAAATCTTTGGATGCATTTATGAGTGTAACATTATAACATATGCACATTCTTCACATCCAGAAACATGCATAGCTTGATAAACAGTTCTTCAACTTAAAATAATTTATCTGGTAAGCATAAATTATATTTTATTTCCTGGCATGGAGAGTCCACAAATCCATTAAATTACTTGTGGGAATTCAACTCCTGGCCACCAGGTGGAGGCAAATAAAACCCCAGCAATGCTTCAAGTATCCTCCCGCTTCCAACAATCCTCAGTCATTCAGCCGAGGAATCATGGAAAGAGAAGAAGACACAAAGGGTTTTAAAGGTGCCTGAGGTTTAGAAAATGACAAAAGCAGTTTTAAGATTAAAATAAGGGCTGGTTGTGGACTCCCTATGCCAGGAAAGAAAATCATTTATCAGGTTAGCATCAATTATATTTTCTATCCAAAGGCATGGTGAGTCCACAAATCTAATCCAGTGCTGCGGAATCTGTTGGCGCTCTACAAATACCTGATAATAATAATAATCTATTCAATTACTAGTGGGAACCAATACTCAAACTAGAGTCCACAGAATGGAAGGGAGGGATACACAAGACAGGCGAATCTAAACAGAAGGCGCCACCACTTGAAGAACTTTCCTCCCAAAAGAAGCCTCAGCTGAGGCAAAAACATAAAATTTGGAAATTTGGAAAAAGTATAAGCATCTCACCGGCAGATTACAGACCGTGTCATTAACTAACTATATAAAGTACTGGTGGGTTACACAGTGTCACTATATACAGTAATAGGGGGTCAGACCATCTCACAGACTGGGGGCACAGGATACCCCTTTTTGCAGACATCTAATCTGATTCACAATTTTTTCTGCGTTAAATGTAAAAAAAAAATCAGATTTTTTTTGGGGGGTGAGGAGGTCCTTCTTAAAATATTGCACCTGAGCCCTGTGGTTTCTAGTTACGCCTCTGATTGAGTTCTACTTATCAGAAAATACAACAAAGAGAGCAGTAGATTGACAAAAATCTTCAGAAGCCTGCAAATAGAACTTCAGAGCACACACAACATCCAGATTGTGCAACAACCGTTCCTTCTGAGAGGAAGGATTAGGACAAAATGAGGGGGAAAAAAATCCTGGTTAACATTGCGTTCCGAAACCACGTTAGGTGGGAATCCTAATTTAGTATGGAGAACCGCCTTATCCACTTGAAAAATAAGATAAGGAGGTTCACACTGTAGAGTCAAAAGCTCCAAAACTCTATGGGCAGAGGAAATTGCCAGCAGAAACAAAACCTTCCAGGACAATAATTTAATTTCAACAGAATGCATAGGCTCAAATGGAGCCTGCTGCAGAACCCTGAGAACAAGATTAAGACTCCAAGGAGAAGCAATTGACCTAAACACAGCCTGATTCTAACCAAAGCTTGAACAAAATATTGAACATCTGGCAAAATTGCCAGACGCTTCTGCAAAAGAATCGAAAGTGCCGAAATCTGACCCTTTAGAGTACTAACTGATAAACCTTTCTCCAGGCCCTCCTAAAGAAAAGACAGAATACAGGGAATTCTCACCTGACTCCAAGAAATATCCCTAGATCCGCACCAATTAAGGTATTTACACCAAACCTTATCATAAATTGTGCGAGTAACAGGCTTATGAGCCTGAATCATAGTCCCAATAACCTTCACAGAAAATCCTCATCTGCACAAGACTAACCTTTCAATCTCCAAGCAGACAGCTTCAGAGAAACTAAGTTCGGATGGAGGAAGGGATCCTGAAGTAGAAGATCCTTCCTCAGAGGAAATTTCCATGGGGTAAATGACGACATCTTCACTAGGTCCGCAAACCAAGTTCCTCAAAGCAACGCTGGAGCTATTAGAATCACCAAAGCCTGCTCCTGTCCGAGGGAAACCGAAGGGAACAGATAAATTAGACCGAAATCCCATGGCACTGCCAGGGCATCGACCAGCGCTGCTTGAGGATCTCTTGATCTTGCTCCATACTTTTGAAGCTTGGCATTTAGACGAGCCATCAGATCCAGCTGCGGAACTCCCCACTTGAGGGTTAACATCGAGAATACTTCCAAGTGGAGAGCCCATTCCCCTGGGTGAAAAGTCTGCCTGTTTAGATAATCTGCTTTTTTTTTTAGGAAATTACAACTAGATTGTTGTAGAGAAAGATACATAAATAGCACTCTTTTCCCCTTGATATATTATGGCTGTGTGGATTGTTTACCACAAATTAAATTAAAATAACAACTTATTTACTTATATCCAATATGGGAATTGAAAAAATAATGAATTTATTATTCCAATAAAGTAATATTCAGTTGTCATATTTTTTCTATTCCTAATACAATAAATTGTCTAATCTTAGGATCCTAAACAAACAGTGGACCAAGTCAAATGTTACACGCAGCTATAAGTTTGTTGTTGGTCAGTTCATAGTATTGGGTATCAGATGTGCATAAATACACTGTTGAATATGGTAACCTCTATAAAATATTAATGTTTGTCGTCCTCAATTCTATATTTTATTGTTGCTTTACCCTTTAGTTGCAATTACTAGCTGCTATAGTATCTTTGTAACAATTTGGTAACATTTTATTTATAAAGGTTGCAGCCCTCTAGTAGCAATTGTTTGCTATTGTGATAAATTGTAACAGATTTGTTATATTGCAATCACAATGGTTGCAATCTAGGTTAATGAAAAGGATCAGAGATATATATTCATAGTTATAGTAACCAATATAAAAGTAAATAATGATATTACAACACCAATATATAAACAGAGCCAGAAAGACTGTCAGTCACTGTCCGTTAGTAGTATATTGATGCTCTGCCTCGTCTAACAAAATCTGAGTATACACGCGTGTCAGCTCAGATATCAGTAATTACCAGTCTAGATCTACATTAACCGTTAAAGATGAAGGGTCCCATATACCCTTTCCCCTAACATGTTTCGCCGGCAACTCCGGCTTTTTCAAAGGCGAGGGCGCCGCGGCTTTAGCGGCTTATTATGGTAAAAAAACACACCTCTTAAATTGAATTGACAAATTGGAGCGCATCATTGTTGTGATGCGTTCTTTTGAGTGACAGATCATCGGAGAGTCTGTAAATCGTTAGTGACACTATTCATTATATGTTTCCTAAATATTCGTTTATACACAGCACCTTAGGGCTTATATTACAATTTACAAGGCCAATAGAGCCCTTCCCCAACACACAACTCTCAGTAGTGCTATCACTAAATTCTCTTTTCTAATAATATATTATACCTAGTAATAGGCTTCTTGTGATAGAGCACACTTTTTTAAATATTTAAAATGACGAATATCTAAGAAACAGACAGACTGAATAGACCGCAAAAAAGACTGACAGATCTAAATGAAGTCTTTAATACAGAAAATACAGTAACATTAAGCAGCAATAAAGACCAAATGAAACAAATCTTGAGAGATATTCATAGATTATTTTACAAACAAGATAAAGTTTGGTGGAACAAACATTTCTTTGATAAATATATAGAAAGAAAATTGATTCCTCATGGTTTGAGAATTCAACTATTTCCTGCCTATGAATTTAAAAATCCAGATCACAGTAAAGAATGGGAGGAAGCACTTTCAGAGTGCTCACACAAACTAATGAAGATCTTAATTAAAAGTGATACTGCACAATATGATAGATTAGAAGCAGAAATAGATTAATTATCTCTCAAACGTAAAACATTTGAAAATCTGTCAGAATTTGAAGCAAGTTATAAAAAGTACCAAGTAGAGTTAGATAAATATGAAGCAGAAATAAAACAAACTAAACAAGTAAAACTCAATAGAGATATTACAGACTACAAAGAGAATAAAGTATACAAATGGGGGAAAAGATTCAACAAAAATCCAACTAGAACCTCTAGAGTACATATAATAGATAGTGATGCATCAGATTTAGAGGGCAGTGAATCAGATATTACTGACAATGAAATTACCACACCGAGCACCTCTAGTCATATGATCACAAGACAAGAAAAGAAAAAAAACGTAAGGATTTTTTTAGGGGAAGGTGTCAGGGTTTTACCATTCTGTACCTTTAACTTCTAATTACCATACTGCTATTTAAGGCTCCACCTAGTGTTGAACGTTGCTTGGTAATTTGTTCAGTCACTCACTGTTCCTGAACGCTACACACCCAGCTATTCCCTCCTGTCTAAGTTGGGATTTCCTTCTACTTATACTAATTTCCAGCCGTCCTCTAACTTCTCCGCCCCCCAACTTCTCTCTTTGTACCACCGGAGGAATCCTGACCGTCCTGGTCCTTGATCCGCGGAGCGGCTCCTTGAGGGGGGAGTTCTGTCAGGGTTTTACCATTCTGTACCTTTAACTTCTAATTACCATACTGCTATTTAAGGCTCCACCTAGTGTTGAACGTTGCTTGGTAATTTGTTCAGTCACTCACTGTTCCTGAACGCTACACACCCAGCTATTCCCTCCTGTCTAAGTTGGGATTTCCTTCTACTGATACTAATTTCCAGTTTCTCAAGACTTGTGGAATTGCAGCACCTCACCTCTGATACTGTCTCTCACGCTGCTGCTTGCATCCTGTACACTCGCATGCTGTTCCGTTGGCGTGTGACGTCACGCCCGACTTGTCTCTGTGGGAAACCGCAGCTGCCACACACACTCACTGAATCTCAGCACACGCTGTCTGCGTTGCCTCTTCAGTAATACCGCTCTGCTCCACGCTGAGGATACTAATTGGGAAGCCGGTTTGTATATTCTACCATCAGGATTTACCGGTCTGTATTACCAATGTACAAATAAGGATATCTTGCCTCTCATGTCATTTGTTTCTGCTTTGCCTCAAGTAATCAAGTTTACCTGCCATACCAAGCTATTAACCAGCTTATTTCATGTACTAACTTTGATATCATTTCTTCTGTTTGTGGTTCATTACATTTACTTGCATAGTGACTTCTGCAAATCTAACATTATGCTTCAAGGTACTGCTCCCTCTGGCATTAACCACTGATGTACTTTATGTGCTTAAACTGACTTTAAATCAGCAACTACTTATTACTGCATATCTTATATCCGGCTGTAAATGACCTGTGAACCTACCCTGCACAACTATAACTAAAGAGTGTGTGTGTGTGTGCAAGCTATGTAAATATTTTATATGTCTGTGATGCGAGTCTGCAACTATCTTGGAAAGTGAATAAGTTTTTGATTCTCTCTAAACTTTGGAATTGGAGTTATCCTACATTACATACTATATTGTGGTTTTGCTCATTCCATTTCTCTTGTATACCATCTTCACACTGTATCCTACAGTAGTGACCCTCAGATCTATGAGCATAACAGGGTTCCACAAGTTAGATCTTAGTGAACCCGAGGTAAGGTGTGAGACTGAGTGGTCCTGCATAAAAACAAGGGTACTAGTTCATACTTAAACATAAGAGAAGGTATTTCTGGACAAGAAGACCCACCAGAAGAGTTGGTAGAAACAAATCAAAAAGCAACAAAGACCCAAAACAAAAAAACAAGAGAACAAAAGATGGAAACCCTACAAAAGACCACCAAGCTCATTCTCAGTGATAAATCTATCTAATAAAATTCTATCTATAGAACACAAAGAAATACTAAGAAATGGTCTTTCATTCTGCCCCTCGGGTCATTTAGATAAATTCGAAACAACCAAAGATATTCAGCTCTACCTAAGAAAGATACTACTTTAAAAACAATTCATGAAAAATAATGATATCACATGTGAAATAGCAGGTCAGATGAGGAACAAAAAACTATTCAAATAATGCAAGATCTATTAGATGATGAGGTAGGACCAAGAGACTCGAACTGGAGAGAGTCAATCAGAAATAAATCCAAATACATACCTCAATTTAATTAATCTAGATATGTTGAAAATTTTAATGAATTGGTGACTAAAGAAATGTTAGAGCTTCATTTAAACACTCATGAAAATAATCTGACCCAGTCAGAAATAAAAGCATTACATGAAATACAAAAATGGGATGATGTATTAGTAAAGAATTCAGATAAGGGAGGAAATGTGGTAATTTGGCCTAAGAACATGTACCTTTGAGAAGTCCATAAACAATTACGCAACAAAGATTGCTATTCTAGACTCCTATTTGATCCTACCAAAAACTTTCAGGAACAATATAACAAGATACTAACTACTGCCTGGAAAGATCAAATCATAATATCTAAAGAATACAAATTTCTGACAGTACATGAACCCAAAATTGCCACCTTTTATGCAATACCTAAAATTCATAAAAATTCATCAATTCCCCCAGGACGTCCCATAGTCTCAGGAATTAATAACCTTACAGAGAAGGCAAGTCAATATGTTGACTTCAGACTTAGGGATTTGTAACCCAGCTACCCTCATTTGTAAAAGACACAATGGAGGTCCTACACTATATTGAGAATATACACCTGCCAGAGAATACAATCTTAGTAACGGCAGATGTAGAATCACTCTATACGAGTATAGACCATCAATTAGGAATCAAGGCTGTAAGATTCTTTTTGGAATCTTCATCTGATGAAGACAAAGCACATGATCATTTTATTTTGGATCTATTGCAATTTATCTTAGAGCATAATTATTTTGTCTTTGACCAATGCTTTTATTTACAAACAAGAGGAACAGCTATGGGCACCACCTGTGCGCCAACTTACGCAAACCTTTTTTTAGGCTGGTGGGAACATCAAATAGTGTTCTCAAATGACAATGTAATCTTTTCAAATTATGTCCCTATATGGCTACGATTCATAGACGAGGTGTTTTTCCTATAGGATGGACCGGTAGACATGTTAAAGGAATTTTTAACAAAGCTTAACAACAACAACCTTAACATTAAACTTACATTTGAATACAATGAGAAAGAAGTGGCATTTCTAGATTTAAAAATATTTAGGGGAGAATCAGAAAAATTGGAAACAGATTTGTTTCGGAAAAATACTGCAACAAATAATATTCTACAGGCCACTAGTGGTCATTCAATGAATACAATTAGAGAATTACCGATAGGTGAATTTCTGAGGATGAAAAGAAATTGTTCAGATGAAAAACTATACAAACAGTGTGCAGACGAATTACCACAGAGATTAAAACAAAGAGGATACAGTAATCGTAGCATTAAGAAAGCCAGACTAAGGGCTAATTTGACAGACAGACAAGATTTGCTATGTAAAAAACAAAAGAACAAAGACGATACCACACATTTGATCCTCACGTACTCATTACCTTCTCATGAAATAATTTGCATTCTAAATAAATACCTACACATTTTGAAATCAGATCCTAAACTCAGTAACATCATTGGTGACCATATACCGGTAGGCTACAGGTGCAGTAAAAATCTTAAGGACATACTTAGCCCAAGTCACTTCACAAGGAGAAACACAAGATGTGACTCTATAGCAGTAGGTAATTTCAAATGTAGAAACTGTACAATCTGTACACATTTATTACCTGTCAAATCAGTAACTGATAGATTTGGTCAAATACACAAAATACAAACGCATATAAATTGCAATACAGAAAGTATCATTTATGCAATCACATGCAGTTGCGACCTATATTACATTGGAATGTCCTCCAGAAAACTTTGTATTAGAATGCTGGAGCATTTAAGTAATATAAGAAATGCTGAAAAGGATCCAAGAAACCACAAAAATATTAAAACCTTAGCAGCTCATTTTTTTAAATCACCATGAAGGCAAAACAACAGCATTTCAGTGCTTTGGCCTAGAAAAAATATCACTAGGCATCAGAAAAGGAAACCTAGAAGAAATCCTTCTTAAAAGAGAAAGTCGGTGGATATATCTGATGAATTTGATTTCTCCTCATGGCATGAATGAGAATATTAATTTCTTCACATATTTATAAAAAGACATCCAAAATTAAATCAATAACTGATCTGTACATATAATATTCTATATCTAGCGTTAGACCAAATAGAATAAACTATTCGATTTTAACACCACAATGCTAAAACATTTCCCTAGTTATATCTATACAAGACAGATCAAGATTAAATTAATAAAATTAAATAATAATGTTATAATATATTTTCCTATACCCAACATAAATTGTCAAAAAATAAAAAATTGAATTTATTACACAAAACACTAAGGAATGAAATATTCCAAAAAACCTAAGGGAAGGCTCTCCAAAATATTAATTGAATGAAAGATTACAACTATTTGCATTTCAGTTTTGATCTAATAAAATCTGAATCACAATTTACTCACCACAACATTAATAATAATCCTCATATTACACTATTAATATTACTAGCTGTAATAAATAACACTAATAGTACAATTCACGTTAACCAATCCCTAGCACTTATTCCCTCACAATTTTCAATTTAGAACACTTCTTTAATCCACAACGCTTTTATTTCTATTTTCTATTTAATTTCAATTATTCTATATATTTTTATCTATCTATTTTCATAATTTAGAGTAACTAACACAAATTATTATCCTTTTAGCAAAACCTGATTTTGTCAATAATATAATTTTTGACACTACAATGTGTAAGTCACATATACAAAAATGCACCAATAGAAGAAATTCAATTTGACACAAGGTAGTACTAAACAACACTATAACTTGAACGATATAGACCCATTATTGATAATCTCAACCCAATAAAGATCGGATAATATCGCCATGCACCAGAGATTGTCTAACCTCTAAAAATATTTTATACCTATACTAAGATTATCCATCAAACTAACTAAGGCTAACGACAATTCCGGAATATACAATGACAGCAGAATAACAACAATACTAAGAAGACAATCTCTATATCTCTATCTGTCAGTAATAGAGAAGCTGTATTCATACAACTAATGATTCACCTAAACAATACGTAAATGCAAGACACTATCAAGGAATGCATCCATCTTATGAATCAACTCTACCAATTGTAGATGATCAAGCTGCTTAACATTTTTGTCAAGCACAACGTATAATAAATATTGTCACTAACGATTTACAGACTCTCCGATGATCTGTCACTCAAAAGAACGCATCACAACAATGATGCGCTCCAATTCGTCAATTCAATTTAAGAGGTGTGTTTTTTTTTTTACCATAAAAAGCCGCCAAAGCCGCGGCGCCCTCGCCTTTGAAAAAGCCGGAGTTGCCGGCGAAAACATGTTAGGGGAAAGGGTATATGGGACCCTTCAACGGTTAATGTAGATCTAGACTGGTAATTACTGATATCTGAGCTGACACGCATGTATACTCAGATTTTGTTAGACGAGGCAGAGCATCAATATACTACTAACGACAGTGACTGACAGTCTTTCTGGCTCCGTTTATATATTGGTGTTGTAATATCATTATTTACTTTTATATTGGTTACTATTACTATGAATATATATCTCTGATCTTTTTCATTAACCCAGATTGCAACCATTGTGATTGTAATATAACAAATCTGTTACAATTTATCACAACAGCAAACAATTGCTACTAGAGGGCTGCAACTCTTTTAAATAAAATGTGACCAAATTGTTAAAAAGATACTATAGCAGCTAGTAATTGCAACTAAAGGGTAAAGCAACTATAAAATATAGAATTGAGGACGACAAACATTAATATTTTATAGAGGTTACCATATCCAACAGTATATTTATGCACATCTGATACCCAATACTATGAACTGACCAACAACAAACTTATAGCTGCGTGTAACATTTGACTTGGTCCACTGTTTGTTTAGGATCCTAAGATTAGACAATTTATTGTATTAGGAATAGAAAAATACGACAACTGAATATTAATTCATTGGAATAATAAATTCATTATTTTTTCAATTCCCATATTGGATATAAGTAACCTAATTGATATATACAATTGCCCTTGTAGTCTAACAACGATCTTACAGGAGTCAATAATAAAAGGTCTCCTGTACACTATTAGAATACTCAGATCAGTATAACACACCACGCTTATCTGGTGAGACGTCTCCAGAGCTCTACTTATATAAACGCTAGTCTTGTATCACATGTTGATTTTAAAGCACCCAATTTTAAAGTATACCTATTAAAGTTGTTATTAATTTGCGGTAAACAATCCACACAGCCATAATATATCAAGGGGAAAAGAGTGCTATTTGTATATCTTTCTCTACAACAATCTAGTTGTAATTTCCTAAATATTCTTTTATACACAGCACCTTAGGGCTTATATTACAATTTACAAGGCCAATAGAGCATCATTAAAAGCCCTTCCCCAACACATAACTCTCAGTAGCACCATCACTAAATTCTCTTTTCTAATAGATAATCTGCTTCCCAGTTGTCCACCCCTGGGATATGAATGGCAAAGAGTTGACAATTGTGAGACTCTTCCCACTGAAGAATGCGCGTCACCTGCTTTATAGCTTATAAGCTCTGGGTTTCTCCTTGGTGGTTGATATACGCCACCGAAGTGATGTTCTCAGACTGAAATCTGATAAACCGGACTAAACTTAGTTGAGGCCAAGCTTTTAGCGCTATGAAAATTGCTCTCAATTCTACAATATTTATAGGTATGTCAGACTCCCCCTCAGTCCAGAGTCCCTAAACTCTTAAGGAACCCCAAACTGCACCCCAGCCTAACAGGCTGGCATCTGTGGTCACAATCTCCCAAGAAGGTCTCAGGAAACAAGTGCCCTGAGACAAATGGTACTGGGAGATCCACCAGGACAGATAAATCCTTTTCTGAGAGTCTAAAAATTTTTTCTGAGAGAGATCCGAGTGGTCTCTGTTTCATTGACTAAGCATACATAACTGTAGAGGTCTCAGATGGAAGTGAGCAAATGGAATAATGTCCATTGATGCCACCATGAGACCAATTACTTCCTTGCACACTGCTACTGATGAGCAAAAAGAGGACTGAAGAGAACGACAGGCTGCAAAAAGCTTGAATTTTCTGACCTCTGTCAAAAATTTTTTCATAGATACTGAGTCTTTGATCATCCCCAGAAAACATACCCTGATACTTGGCACCAAGGAACTTTTCCCTAGATTCCCCTTCCACCCATGAGAGTGGAGGATTGATAACAGAGAATCTGTATGGGATCTTGCTGACTGAAAAGGTGGTGTCTGAACCAAATTATCGTCCAGGTTAGAAGCCGCCGCAATCCCTAGAGATCTGGCCACAGCCAAAAGAGCCCCTAAAACCTTCATAAAGATTCGAGGAGCAGTGGTGAGGCCGAAAGGAAAGGCTACAAATTGGAAATGTTGATTCAAAAAGGCAAACCTCAGGAACTTGAAATGTTCCCTGTGGATAGGCACATGAAGATATGCATCCTTTAGGTCTGTGGTGGTCATAAATTTACCCTCCTGATCTAGAGGGAGAATAGAACCAATAGTCTCCATTTTGAAGGACGGAACCTTGAGAAACATGTTGAGAGACTTGAGCTTTAGAATGGGTCAAAATGTTCCCTCTTTTTTGGGAACCACAAAAAGATTTGAATAAAATCCCTGACCCTGTTCTGCTAGAGGAACTGGGATAATCACTCCCAGAGAAGACAGATTATTTACACAGTTTATGAAGGCTTCTCTCTTTACATGGTTTACAGATAATCTTGATAGTAGTAATCTGTCCCTGGGGTGGACAAGATATGAATCCTATCTTGTATCCCTGGAAGACTACATCCACTGCCCAAGGATCTGGAACATCATGAACCCAAGCCTGCTAAAAGAAGGAAAGCCTGCCCCCTACCTGATCTAGAACTGGTTCAGGGGCGGCCCCTTAATGCTGATTTAGCATTCAGTGGAAGGCTTTCTGGATTGCTTACCCTTATTCCAAGGCTAGCTAGCTCTCCAAGAGGTATTGGCTTGCTCATGTTTAGAAGACAAGGAATATTTCTGTCCCTTGAAGTTACTAAAAGAATGAAAATTAGAAGTCTGAAGACCCTTGGGCCTATTCTTCTTATCCTGTCGTAAAAAAAGCTCCTTTTCCACCAGATACCTCTGAAATTATCTGCGCCAGGCCAGAACCAAATAAAGTATTACTCTTAAAAGGTAGAGACAGAAGCTTGGATTTGGAAGTCGCATCCAAGGACCAATATTTTAAACAAAGAGCTCTGCAGGCTAGAATCATAAAACTAGAAATCTCCCACCCTGACTACTTGCATACTGGCAACACAGATAAAAGTATTAGCCAGCTTTAGAGCCTTGATCCTATCTTGGATCTTCTCTATAGTAGTCAGCTCTGAAATTAGATCAGACAATGAGTCACACCAAAGAGAGGCTGCACCAGCAGCTGTCAGAATACTAGCAACTGGTTGACATTGCAAGCCCTGATTAAGAAATATCTTTCTTAAATAACCCTACAGTTTTTTATCCATAGGATCTCTAAAAGAGGAACTATCCTCAAGAGGAATAGTAGTTATTTTGGCTAAGGTAGATATAGCGCCCTCTACTCTTGGAACAGTGTACCAAAGATCTCGCACTGAATCAGCCACAGGAAACATCTTCTTAAACAAAGGAGATGGGTTAAAGGGAACACCTGGCTTCTCCCATTCCTGAGATATGTCAGACATGCAATCTGGAACAGAAAAAACCTCCACAGATATAGGTTTGACATCAAAAACTCTGTTGTTCAGCTTAAAAGCCTTTTTAGGAGTTTCAGAGTCATCCAAAGTAGCTAAAACCTCCTTTAAAAGTAAACAAAGATGTTCCAGTTTAAATCTAAAATTTACCCTCCTCAGAATCTACCGTACTAAGAACCGCAGATTCAGAATCAGAGATCTTGCCCTCAGAAGCTGCAGAGGAATAATCCTCGCTAGATAACTGAGAAAGACTAACTAAATTATTCTTGGCGGAATCAGAACCCATAGAAATGTTCTTAGATTTCCTCTTTCTTTACCAGAACTAGGTAAAGCACTTAGGGCTGAAGAAACTGCAGAAGTCAACTGCGCAAAAAAATCTTTAGGCAAAGAAACACTCCCAAGGACTGACTAAGAGGAACCACAGGGCACTGCATGTGAATCTGTCAAACACTGGGACATGTTAGAAGAATGCTGAAACAAACCCTGAACAGCATTATCCTAAAAAAAAAGAAGGTTCAGATAGATCCTTATCCTTAGATAATAAAACCTTATTAAGGCAAGAGGAACAAAATTGCACAGGAGGTATAACCTGGCCATCTGCACAATAAAGACATTTGTCAAAGTTCAGAGAAAACTTGGGATCAGCATCCATAGCAAATTAAATAGCCCTGGTTCCACTATTCTCTAATTTATATATATATATATATATAATTAGAATAAAAACATCTCTTGCATAAATATCAATTAACTATTATAACCGGCACCTCTACACCCACGCCATGCTGGAGAGACTCACTCAACTGGTAACCAAGAATAAAATCCACGCCAGCAGATATAACAATCCTGTTCAAACTTCAGATCCTAGAAAGCTGCAAACATCAGAGAGAAGCGACAGGCAGAAAAAATATAGAAACAAAACGCTCAGCACTCAGAAAGTAAACAGAGCAGTCACATGATCGAAAAAAATCAAAAGTGTGATGCAGTAAAAAGAACTGCCAACAAACTTCCGAGAGACATTACCCTAAACTAAAATAAAGGTAAACTGTGCAAACAAATCCCCATAGCCAAAATAAAGGACCTTTCTTATGACAGAACAGTGCTCTAAACTGCTGCCCAAATAAATCCCCCAATCTTAAAAGGGATATTTAGTCCCATAAGGATACACTTTGTACTCTAAATATCCTTTTTTTTTTTTTTTTTTTTTTTTTTTTAAAAGGAACTCCTAAGTGCTGCATCCTTCTCACCTAGAAGGTAAAAGCACTTACCCGTGGATCTGCTGTAGGGCAGGTACAGCAACAGGTGTGACAGCATCCTCACTGACATAGACCTGTAGATAAAGAAAAAAACAGAGTAATAGTTTTCTATATGGGAGTAGCACAAATGTTGGAAGGTAAGCAAAGACAACCTTGCCGTCTTCCAACTGCTAAAAGCCACCATTACCCTTAGAAAAGAGGATTACATGGACACCTCATAACCCCAATCCTTGCTTGCAGGGAAAAGTACCCATTAAAGGATTAACAACTTGATTTTCTTCAGACACCATCGTCGAACATCACCTACAATGTTACAATGGCAAAGAATGACTGGGGATTGTGGGAAGTGGGAGGATACTTGAAGCTTTGCTGGGGAGTTCGCTGGGGTGTTCTTTGCTTCCACCTGGTGGCCAGGAGTTGAATTCCCACAATTGATTGAATGCACTCTCCATGCTTTTGGAGATATATATTTTTTTTTTTATTTGTTGTGGGACCTCATTGTGCTGAAACGACACCTTGGGTAGTCTTGCCAGACCAAAGAGCTTTAGATTATTGGGCCCTTAGAGAGGAGAATAAGAACAATTAAAGGGACAGTCAAGACAAAATTAAACTTTCATGATTCAGATAGGGCATGTCATTTTAAACAACTTTCCAATTTACTTTTTAATTAAATTTGCTTTGTTCTCTTGGTATTCTTATTTTAAAGCTAAACCTAGGTAGGCTCAAACTGATTTCTAAATCGTTGAAGGCTTCCTCTTATCTCAGTGCCTTTTAGCAGTTTTTCACAGTTAGACACTGCTAGTTCACGTGTTTCATATTAGATAACATTGTGCTCATTCCAGTGGAGTTATTTATGAGTTAGCACTAATTGGATAAAATGCATGTCTGTCAAAAGAACTAAGATAAGGGAGCAGTCTGCAGAAGCTAATCACAGAAGTTAAAAGTATATATCGGTTATGCAAAACTGGGTAATGGGTAATAAAAGGATTATCTATCTTTTTACACAGTTTTGGAGTAGAGGTTTCTTTTCGCTATCCATTACGTAGTTAATTTCCAAATATTTTGTACAGTAGAAGCTTGTAGATTATAGATTTCTGCCATATCTACTATACCTTATACTTCATGTTCTTTCAGTTAATCAGAAGGCAAATATACATATAAAAATATAGAAGAGGTTTCATAAATTTACATTTAAATGTGAGGCTTCTTGTTGTCACAATAATAGGAATAGACATGTTGAATTTAAAGTTAGCCAATAGATGAAATCATTTCTAAGGTTAAAAAAAAAGAAAATTGCTCAGTATGTTGACCACATAGCTCATATGCTGCCAAACATTCAATATAAGAGATTTTAAGGACCACAGAAAAATACAAATGGTTTTACTTATGTAAAAGGAAATGTTTGCACTTATTGAACGATTTTATTTTCTAAATTAGAACAGTAGAATGAAACATATAAGAGGTTTTTTTTTGTTTGTCCATATTCCTTTGCAGGTATAATATGTTTATATCTGCAACAGGCTCAATTGTATATCACCTTCTAGGTGGTGTATATCAGTAATTGTCAAGTGCCCAATATTATAGTACTGCATAATATGATGCCAAATTACAAATCAATGATGATAATAATATTAGTAATGCTACATAGTAATTAACCTCTTAAGGACATATGACGGAATTTTTCAGTCATAAAACAATTGAGCAAACTGAAAGCTGTGTCCTTAAAGGGTTAAATGCTTTCTAACCGAAATTTATTTTTCACATTAAAGGGACATGAAACCCAAATTTTTTCTTTCATGATTTAGAAAGAGCATGCAATTTTAAACAACTTTTTAATTTACTTCTATTATCTAATTTGTTTTATTCTCTTAATATTCTTTGCTGAAAAGCATATCTAGGTAGGCTCAGTAGCTGCTGATTGGTTGCTGCACATAGAAGCTTCATGTGATTGGCTCACCCATGTGCATTGTTTTTTCTTTAACTAAGGATATCTAAAAAATGAAGCAAAATAAATAAAATAAGTAAATTGGATTGTTGTTTAAATTTGTATTATCTATCTGAATCATGAAAGAAACATTTTGGGTTTAGTGTCCCTTTAAGAAACAACAAAAAATGTACACTTTGTATCTGAAATGTCAAGCCTGTGCTTTCAGAGCCCCAATTTTTTTTTTTTTTTTTTTATCTATTTTACTGCCATATGTAGAATCAATGAGCATAGAAGTTACATCAGTAAAATCTTTCTATATTACGAAATATTATTTGAGAAATCCCATTGGGCTTGCATAGTTTCTAATATATCCATTCTCCAATGATTTTATTCATAATAACTCATATAGTGTATTACTAAAATGCTGATCTCGTTGAACATAGTGTCATAGGTGAACATCTTAATAAAATGCGGGTTTTTTTTTCTCTATATAAGGAATTTATCAATTTTACTTGAGACATTTATCATGTTTGAAAAACACACAAAATCTCACCAATGGAGAGACAAAGGTGATCACGTATTATGCTACCAATTTCTCCAAGAAAAATGTGCATGCAAACAATTGAAACATGTTAAGAAAATCTACACTTTTATGCCAAATCATATTATTTGTATTAAGCAGGTATTTTTTTTATTTAGACTAAAGTTTGTTTCGCTGGTAGAAATTATTTTGAATTTTTTTATTTTTTTATTTAGTTCTCCATGTTCTTTGGACAGTGTACTGTGATTTTTACTTCCCCTTTAATGTGTCCGAAAGATTAATTACCTGCTGGAGTTTATTAAATAGTTAATAAATGTCTAATTTACCTTTATTTTGTCATGTGAAATAGCTGATTTTGACAGTTTCATTCCCACATATACTAAACATTTCTGCACATAAGTACTCGTATTAGAAAAGATATGTAAACAAAAATGTTTAGAAAAAATCATGCTCCCAGTGGGGATGGGACAGAGAGGTACTAAAATTGTCTTGTTACGTGGTTCTCTTTAAGGGCCTGATTATCTAAAACTATCTGCAATGGAGAAATGTCACACAAAATCTTTGGGATTTTTTAGACTTTATATTGTAATACAGGAGCCTCTCATTCACATACCGAAGCCTTGCAAAGTGAGATAAACACATCTTAATGTAATATTTGCATTACTAAAATTATTTGAAGGACTTCATCATACTGATGACACATTTTAGATCATCTCGCCAGAGTAGAGAGATTTAGATTATCAGGTCCTAAGGGCCTCATGATCTAAAACACTTTGCTCAGGTGACATAATCTAAAATGGTCCCCCAGCATTGCAAGATCCAAAGTAAAATTATTAAAAGGCATATTTTGCTTTACCTCTCCAAGGGGCATTCCCTGCATTTCTGTATGTGAAGGAAAGAGAAGCCCAGTGCAATATAGTACTGCATGACGACAGTTCTGCTGCATTTACTCTTTGCGCTTTGTAATTTCTATTACTTTACACTTCAGATTAAAGTTGTATTACATTTAAACTTGTGATTTTACAAATTCTGATTATGCTTTTACAGTCTGTGTAACATATATTTATGTGAATCTTTTACAAATTATAATGCACTTTGTATTTCTTTTATTTAAAATAAAGGTGAAAAACCGACAGCTTCATTTTCACATAAAAAATGGTTAAAACCTGGAAGTCCCAGAGATATTAGAGATGCCTTCCATAGGCCTAGATTTGGAGTTTGGCGTTAGCCGTGAAAACCAGCGTTAGAGGCTCCTAACGCTGGTTTTAGGCTAACTCCGGTATTTGGAGTCACTCAAAATAGGGTCTAACGCTCACTTTTCAGCCGTGACTTTTCCATACCGCAGATCCCCTTACGTCAATTGCGCATCCTATCTTTTCAATGGGATCTTTCTAACTCCGGTATTTAGAGTCGTGTCTGAAGTGAGCGTTAGACATCTAACGACAAAACTCCAGCCGCAGGAAAAAAGTCAGTAGTTAAGAGCTTTCTGGGCTAACGCCGGTTCATAAAGCTCTTAACTACTGTACTCTAAAGTACACTAACACCCATAAACTACCTATGTACCCCTAAACTGAGGCCCCCCCACATCGCCGCCACTCGATTAAATTTTTTAACCCCTAATCTGCCGACCGCCACCTACGTTATACTTATGTACCCCTAATCTGCTGCCCCTAACACCGCCGACCCCTGTATTATATTTATTAACCCCTAATCTGCCCCCCACAACGTCGCCGCCAGCTACCTACAATAATTAACCCCTAATCTGCCGACCGCAAAGCGCCGCCACCTACATTATAGCTATGTACCCCTAATCTGCTGCCCCTAACACCGCCAACCCCTATATTATATTTATTAACCCCTAATCTGCCCCCCCACAACGTCGTCTCCACCTAAATCAGCCAATCAGATTGAGCTCGCATTCTATTGGCTGATCGGAACAGCCAATAGAATGCAAGCTCAATCTGATTGGCTGATCGAATCAGCCAATCGGATTGAATTTGATTCTGATTGGCTGATTCCATCAGCCAATCAGAATATTCCTACCTTAATTCCGATTGGCTGATAGAATCCTATCAGCCAATCGGAATTCGAGGGACGCCATCTTGGATGACGTCCCTTAAAGGAACCGTCATTCGGCTAGTAGGCGTCGGGAGAAGAGGATGTTCCGCGTCGGAGGTCTGCAAGATGGATCCGGAAGAAAGAAGATTGAAGATGCCGTTGATAGAAGACTTCATCCGGATCATGGACCTCTTCAGCTCCCGCTTGGATGAAGACTTCAGCCGGATCATGGACCTCTTCAGCCCCCCGCTTGGGCTTGGATCAGGACATCGGAGGAGCTCTTCAGGACGGATCGGGGAACCTGGTAGGGTGAAGACAAGGTAGGAAGATCTTCAGGGGCTTAGTGTTAGGTTTATTTAAGGGGGGTTTGGGTTAGATTAGGGGTATGTGGGTGGTGGGTTGTAATGTTGGGGGGGGTATTGTATGTTTTTTTTTACAGGCAAAAGAGCTGAATTTCTTGGGGCATGCCCCGCAAAGGGCCCTGTTCAGGGCTGGTAAGGTAAAAGAGCTTTGAAATGTAGTAATTTAGAATAGGGTAGGGCATTTTGTTATTTTGGGGGTCTTTGTTATTTTATTAGGGGGCTTAGAGTAGGTGTAATTAGTTTAAAATTGTTGTAATATTTTTCTTATGTTTGTAAATATTTTTTTATTTTTTGTAACTTAGTTCTTTTTTATTTTTTGTACTTTAGATAGTTTATTTCATTGTAGTTATTTGTAGATATTGTATTTAATTTATTTATTGATAGTGTAGTGGTAGGTTTAATTGTAGATAATTATAGGTATTTTATTTAATTAATTTATTGATAGTGTAGTGTTAGGTTTAATTGTAACTTAGGTTAGGATTTATTTTACAGGTAATTTTGTTATTATTTTAACTAGGTAACTATTAAATAGTTCTTAACTATTTAATAGCTATTGTACCTGGTTAAAATAATTACAAAGTTGCCTGTAAAATAAATATTAATCCTAAAATAGCTACAATGTAATTATAATTTATATTGTAGCTATATTAGGATTTATTTTACAGGTAAGTATTTAGCTTTTAATAGGAATAATTTATTTAATAAGAGTTAATTAATTTCGTTAGATTAAAATTATATTTAATTTAGGGGGGTGTTAGTGTTAGGGTTAGACTTAGCTTTAGTGGTTAATACATTTATTATAGTAGCGGTGAGCTCCGGTCGGCAGATTAGGGGTTAATGTTTGAAGTTAGGTGTCGGCGATGTTAGGGAGGGCATATTAGGCGTTAATACTATTTATTATAGGGTTAGTGGTGCGGATTAGGGGTTAATAACTTTATTATAGTAGTGCTCAGGTCCGCTCTGCAGATTAGGGGTTAATAAGTGTAGGCAGGTGGAGGCGACGTTGAGGGGGGCAGATTAGGGGTTAATAAATATAATATAGGGGTCGGCGGTGTTAGGGGCAGCAGATTAGGGGTACATAAGGATAATGTAAGTAGCGGCGGTTTACGGAGCGGCAGATTAGGGGTTAAAAATAATATGCAGGGGTCAGTGATAGTGGGGGCGGCAGATTAGGGGTTAATAAGTGTAAGGCTAGGGGTTTAGACTCGGGGTACATGTTAGGGTGTTAGGTGCAGACGTAGGAAGTGTTTCCCCATAGCAAACAATGGGGCTGCGTTAGGAGCTGAACGCGGCTTTTTTGCAGGTGTTAGGTTTTTTTTCAGCTCAAACAGCCCCATTGTTTCCTATGGGGGAATCGTGCACGAGCACGTTTTTGAGGCTGGCCGCTTGCGTAAGCAACTCTGGTATCGAGAGTTGAAGCTGCGTTAAAAATGCTCTACGCTCCTTTTTTGGAGCCTAACGCAGCCTTTTTGTGGACTCTCAATACCAGAGTTATTTTTATGGTGCGGCCAGAAAAAAGCCGGCATTAGCTACGCGGGTCGTTACCGACAAAACTCTAAATCTAGGCCATAGAAAGTAATGAAGCTCTCTGGGATACAGAATTTCACAGGGAGAGAATAGTTAACTGGAGAACACCTAGGGCTTATATAAAGGCTAAGTTTGTATCAATTTCAAATTAAAATGAAATATTTTCACTACAATTTAACTTGCTTGTGTCTGTGTAGTTTAGTATATAATAATTTTCTGTCAGTAAAATAAGTGCTAAAACAGAAGAGTACAAACTTATGATGCAATAAAATTTACACCAATTTAATAGTAGTTAAAATTCACTCACAAGTGAAATCATTTCAAGCGCATTAAAATACAACTGAAGGTTTTCACAAGTTCAGTGTCTGTATTTTATATTAGCATTGCAGCTGTGTGAATTCTCCACCTGCAATGCTCCTGTGTGATTGACCTCCTTCAGAGCAAACAGTTCAGCTTAAAGGGACACTCAATCAAAATAAAACTTTCATTATTCAGATAGAGCATGCCATTTTAAACAACTTTCTAATTTACTTCCATTAACAAAATGTGCACAGTCTTTTTTTATTTAAACTTTTTGAGTCACCAGCTCCTACTGAGCATGTGCAAGAATAAGAGTGTATGCATTTGTGAATGGCTGATTGCTGTCTCATGGTAGGTGTATGCATTTGTGATTGGCTGATGGCTGTCACATGGTACAGGGGGAGTGGAAAAAGACATAACTTTTAAAATTGTCAGAAAAAAAATCTACTACTCATTTGAAGTTCAGACTAAGTGCTATTGCATTGTCTTGTTATCTTGCATTTGTTGATTATACAAATCTACAGTGTTGATTGGTCCTTTAACAGATCCCTGACACATTTCCTGACCTACTCTGGTCACTTTGTTGAGAGGCCTGGAGAAAGTCAGTAATCCTGTCCTCACCATGTTTAGTAAATTGGGTCAAAAGTACTGTACATATCTGCATTATCTGACTTGAGTACTATAGCGCGCACCCTTCTACTCGCAAGATAATTTAGCTATGTTAATGGGATAGTAAATCCAAATATTTTCTTTCATGATTCAGACAGAGCATGGAATTTTAAGCAACTTTCTAATTTACTCCTATTATCAATTTGTCTTCATTCTCTTGGTATCTTTATTTGAAAAAGCAGGAATGAAAGCTTTGGAGCCGGCCTATTTTTTGTTCTGTACCCTGAATAGGGTTTGCTGATTGATGGCTACATTTAGCCATCCAATTAGCAAGCACAACCCAGGTTCTGAACCTATAATGGGTCGGCTCCAAAGCTTTTTTCCCTGCTTTCTCAAATAAAGATACCAAGAGAACAAAGACAAATTAGTAATAGGAGTAAATTAGAAAGTTGCTTAAAATAGTATGCTCTATCTGAATCATGAAAGAAAAATGTGGGTTTAGTATTCCTTTAATGCT
This sequence comes from Bombina bombina, assembly GCF_027579735.1. NCBI lineage: Eukaryota > Metazoa > Chordata > Amphibia > Anura > Bombinatoridae > Bombina > Bombina bombina. Next base: position 123,984,167 of record NC_069508.1, read on the forward strand.
CCATACCATTTTCTATTTTGTATAGCACTTGTAATCTATGCTAAACTATTAAAACAGTGGCTGTGTGGAGTATATAAGACTTCAAAACCTGTTAAAAAGTTACTTTAAAATTGCACTCAGCTACTGCTTTCACATTTTATCTGCCCTAATTGTTCTCAGCAGAAGAGATTAGACAAAGAAAAACCTGGGTTTCAAAATTATGGAATATATTACTTTCTGGAAACTAAAGCATTTTAGAGAAACTAAAACATAAAAGGACCAAAAACATTGTTTAAAATATTAAACTAAATGTAGTGCGCTCCTGCGCTTGGTAAAGCCAACATCTTTACCTAACGATGAAACGCACTGCCTTTAGTTGAATGTAGTGCTCCCTTTAATCTTCCTTTAAATGGCTATATGACTTCCAGGATCCAAAACATCTTCTAAAAGAATGATCATCAGAAAAAAAAAAAAAAACGCTACAAACTTTTTTTTTTCCCTATGAAATATACATGCAACTGTTATTCAGTAAATAAATTTGCATTATTGTCATAAATGCCTTCAATTAAGCTTTCTAAATCTGCATTTCTCTCAAACATACTACAGTGCCAGATGTTTCAATTTCACATATATAGCGGCATAGCAACAATAAGACGATGCTTTATTTATTGTTTTCAATTCTTGTGACACTCGGGTATGGTGTGTGGGGCCCTTTTGTACCTCATGTGAGAATGGCACGCAGATCATTATTCAGCAACAAGACTTACTTTTAACAGATGCAAACTAACTGACATGGTATGCCATACTTCAATGCTTCTCAAATCTTTAAATTAACTCCAGTCTTCCAGTTATTGTGCAACCGTAAATTCTTGATATCTGAAAATCTAATTAAAAGAGTGCAATAAGAATGTAGTTGTCATGACATTAACATCTGCAACTACAGTATATAAAAAAAAAGCCAAGTTTAAAGTTAAAGAATCCGCATCAGCACTTTTAGTCATACAAAACCTACTGTTCGCATTTACATATCACATTCAATTGAATTTGAAAGCTTCTCTGAAATCTACATTTGAAAAGCAGATACCAGTGAGAGCCTTTCAGAAATGGACACAATAGTATGAGATGTCCGTAGAAACTAATGTTATTGTGATTTGGCAATCTTCAAAGCATCTATCCATATAATGTGAATGAAGCTGTAAAGAAACTGTTTATGCATAGATTTTGCATGTTTTGAAACACAACAATATATCAATTAAACAGATGGTTTGGCATTCTGTCTAAATCGTTGGTATTTTCTTACTTTGTGTCTACCTGCTACAACTGAATACTTAGCAGAGCATGAAAGAATATTTTAATTTATGTAAAGCCAAATAAAACATACTTTAGAATGCTGCAGTTGCAAAGTGCAGAAAAAAAAGCTCAATAAAAAAAAAGACACAACCTTTCGGGAACTTTGAGTCTTATTTGTTTTCTTATTTCATTACTGTATAGCATATGAGGAATAGGGCTCTGAATTCAATGTAATGCAACCAGGCTCTCCAGTGTAGTGGGAAAACTAACATTTTTAGATTTAATTACAGTAAAAGCAGGCACAATTAAATTGTGTTGCATTTCATCCCAATATGTACAAATAAGCATTATGGGAAATTAAATTAAAACATATCTTTTGTAGATGCAGTGTTGTTGTGTAATTTCTTTGGGTAGCAAGGTGGTTTTTACTATTGCACTTGCCGTTAATACAAGTCTACAGTTCCTCAATTTCTTCAGACGCCTGTTATTGCTCTTACACGCCACTACGTTGCCCAAATGGGTGTGTGGGTGCACGCCTAGACCTGGTTAATATGCCAGAAATAAGGTTTCAATTGGTATAATAACTCATTATGGGGCAAGTGTTTTAGAAGGGGCTATTGTTGCAGCCATTACTGAATTTAATTTTAGAAATATTTTTTAAGATAGTGAACGATTATTTGAAAAAAAAAAAAAAATCACTGCTTTTTAATGTGTAAGATAAAGTAATCCAGGGCACTGATTAAAACTTTCCTTTCCTTTTAAGTCACAGCTGAACTTCCTGTTAGCATCAAAATAGCATTAAACAGCTTTAACTTGGGTTTTGAATGAAAATAAATATTTTAGCATGTTTAAATAGTGCTCTTTAAAGGGACATAACAACATTTATTTAATTATATAGATAAACATACAATTTTAAACATCTTTCCAATTTTTATTTCGCTTAACTCTCTTTATAAAATATGGGTTCATTCAGAATTAGCTAACAGAGCAATATTGTCTTGAACAATTTATTGTCAATTATATATAGAATAAACAGACGGGTCTTGATTTGCAGAAGCTCAATAAATGCATTCACTAAAGCATAATGTCTTTCTCTGCACCTTTTAATATGGCTATTGTAGTCTTGACTCTCCATTAAGATACTCCTGACAATGGCATTTAAAAAAAAAAAAAAATAGATGACTATTCCTTTGTGAAATCATACTGCATACAGTTTCCAAAGAATTGATTTATCAATTAAATGAATGCTATTGAAAATTTCCCCACGTATATGTTTGCTTCTCTTGGTTTTAATTGATTGAATCATGGTATCTACTCAGTCAATATTCAAATGGTATTTATAAAATAACAAAACACATTGTGCATGGATATTCAATTTTGCATTCAATAACACTCTCTTGATGCTAATAAAGTTATCAAAGTATGTGTTTTCATTAAGACAACTGTTAAATTATGTAGAACATCCATCATTCTCTTTAATCAATGTGTCCAATAATTTCAGTACCTTGTTAAGGAATGCAAAAGCTTAATAAAAAGATAACACTAAGCTAAGAGAATAGGAATGTGTTGCCATAGCAATCCTTTCTATATAATATCCCAAATATGTCTCTGCAAAACATTACCAGCATGTTTTTCATCCTGTGTACCCAATACTACTTTCCAATGAAAGAAGAGAATACCCATATCACTTCATAAGAATTTGAAGTCAATAAGGGAATTCATCTATGTGTACTTAGTATTCCAATATCTGCTCCACATTAAAAGGATAATAAACAGCTTTTACTTTTGTAAAACAAAAAAATCACTTTGTCTAACACTTTCTAGAGAAGCCAAAAAACCAAAAGCTGTAACATGCAAGTGCTGCAAATCAAATAGCTGGTATATACAATTTGCAACATAGTGAAAACCTAGGTTGTGGATTTTGCCTTTTGATCTTTACTAGGGAGCTTGAAAAAAAGCACAATTTTTACTCAAAATCAAGAGTTGTTTTATGTCTTTTATGTCTTTTTAATGTTAAATTAATTATTCCAAACTAAGTAGTCACACTTTACCCCTTCATTGTTATCAATAAAATAGTTGTGAAAGGTACTTTTTGGCTAAGGTTATTGCATATTAGGCATAGGTCCTATGTGACCTGCTATAATGAAGACACTATTAAAATATAATGAACTAGTTCTAAAGCCTGTTCACACAGGCCATTTTTTGCAGTACAGCGGTCCCACCCCTTGCACTCTCTCCCTCCCCCTCTCTTTTGCTCTCTCTTCCCCCTCTCTTTTGTTCTCTCTCTCCCCCTCTCTTTTGAGCTTTCTCTCTCCCCCTCTCTTTTGAGCTCTCTCTCCCCCCCCCCTCTCTTTTGCGCTCTCTCCCCTCTCTTTTGCGCTCTCTCTCCCTCTCTCTTTTGCGCTCTCTCTCTCCCCCCTCTCTTTTGCGCTCTGTCTCCCCCTCTCTTTTGCGCTCTCTCTCTCTCCCCCTCTCTTTTGCACTCTCTCCCCCTCTCTTTTGTGCTCTCTCTCTCTCCCCCATCTCTTTTGCACTCTCTCCCCCCTCCCTCTCCCCTCTCTTTTGCGCTCTCTCTCCCCCCTCTCTTTTGCGCTCTCTCTCCCCCCTCTCTTTTGTGCTCTCTCTCTCCCCTCTCTTTTGCGCTCTCTCTCCCCCCTCTCTTTTGCGCTCTCTCCCCCCCTCTCTTTTGCGCTCTCTCTCCCCCTCTCTTTTGCGCTCTCTCCCCCTCCTCTCTTTTGTGCTCTCTCTCCGCCCTCTCTTTTGCACTCTCTCTCCACCCCTCTCTTTTGCACTCTCTCCCTCCTCTCTTTTGCGCTCTCTCTCTCCCCTTCTCTTTTGTGCTCTCTCTCCCCTCTCTTTTGTGCTCTCTCTCCCCCTTCTCTTTTGCGCTCTCTCTCCCTCCCCCTCTCTTTTGCTCTCTCTCCCCCTCTCTTTTGCTCTCTCTCCCCCCTCTCTTTTGAGCTTTCAATCTCCCCCTCTCTTTTGAGCTCTCTCTTTCCCCCCTCTCTTTTGCGCTCTCTCTCCCCCTCTCTTTTGCGCGCTCTCTCTCCCCCTCTCTTTTGTGCTCTCTCCCCCCTCTCTTTTGAGTTCTCTCTCCCCCTCTCTTTTGAGTTCTCTCTCTCCCCCCTCTCTTTTGAGCTCTCTCTCTTTCTCTCTCTTTTGTGCTGTCTCTCCCCCCTCTCTTTTGCGCTCTGTCTCCCGCTCTCTTTTGCGCTCTCTCTCTCTCCCCCTCTCTTTTGCACTCTCTCCCTCTCTCTTTTGCGCTCTCTCACCCCTCTCTCTCCCCTCTCTTTTGCGCTTTCTCTCCCCCTCTCTTTTGCGCTCTCTCTCCCCCTCTCTTTTGTGCTCTCTCTCCCCTCTATTTTGTGCTCTCTCTCCCCCCTGTCTTTTGTGCTCTCTCTCCCCCCTCTCTTTTGCTCTCTCTCTCCCCTCCTCTCTTTTGCGCTCTCTCTTCCCCTTCTCTTTTGCGCTCTCTCTCCACCCCTCTCTTTTGCACTCTCTCCCCCTCTCTTTTGCGCTCTCTCTCTCCTCCTCTCTTTTGTGCTCTCTCTCCCCTCTCTTTTGTGCTCTCTCTCCCCCTCTCTTTTGCGCTCTCTCTCCCCTCCTCTCTTTTGCGCCCTCTCTCCCCCCTCTCTTTTGCGCTCTTCCCTCCTCTCTTTTGCGCTCTCTCTTCCCCCCTCTCTTTTGCGCTCTCTCTCTTTCACCTTTTCTCTTTTGCTGTCTCTCTCCCCCCTGTCTTTTGCTGTCTCTCTCCCCCCTCTCTTTTGCTGTCTCTCTCCCCCCTCTCTTTTGCTGTCTCTCTCCCCTCTCTCTCCCCCCTCTCTCCCCCCTCTATCTCTCCCCCTCTCTATCTCTCCCCCTCTCTATCTCTCTATCACTCTCCCCTCTCTATCTCTTTCCCCTCTATCGCGCGACCGAGCCTGGCCATGCCCCTTCACATGTGACCACGCCCGGTCACGCCCACTTCAGCCGCAGATCATCTAGGGACTCAAAGGCCAAGTGTGTTTGTCCTTGTGCTGTCTCTACTGCTCATGACAGCTTCGGACAAACACACTTGGCCTTTTATTATATAGGATAATCTGTATTACAGTCTTTCAGACCACACCAAGAGGTTTAATCAAATTGAAGAATCACCTAAATTATGTTACAATATTTTAATGGTTTCAGATTTATTTATTTTTATTTGGTGGTGGGGGGTTATTTTATTTCTAGTTTGTAGTGGGTTAACTAGAAAGTAATACAATACAATGTACATATTTATTTTAATCACCAAGTGATTGTTTTCAATGCTGACATTGACAATGACATTGGATAGAGAATTTCTGAGAAGTGTTGCTTTAATACACTTGAACACAGAAGGAAAAACAACAACTTTTTTTGTCATTTAAATCTCATTGGAACGATAGTAAAGAACAAAATGAAAATGCTTAGGTTTTGAAAATGGATGACTAAATTACAATAGCTTAACTGAAAATCTCATCTTCTCTGATGAGTCCAATTTTCAGCTTGCCCAACACCTGGTTGTCTAATGGTTAGACAGAGACCTACAAGCCAGTTTGTCTTGTACACACTGTGAAATGTGATGGAGGATCGGTCGTGATCTGGGGGGGCTTCAACAAGGCAGGAATCGGGTAGAATTGTCTTTGTCAAGGACGCATGATTTAAAGGGACAGTCTACACCAAAATTGTTATTGTTTTAAAAGATAGATTATCCCTTGTTTACCCATTCCCTAGTTTTGCATAACCAACACAGTTATATTTATACATTTTTACCTCTGTGATTATCTTGTATCTAAGCCTCTGCAGACTGCCCCTTTATTTGTTCTTTTGACAGACTTGCAGTTTAGCAAATCAGTGATGGCTCCCAGATAACTTCACGGGCACGAGCACAGTGTTATCTATATGAAAAACATGAACTAACACCCTCTAGTGGTGAAAAACCTGTTAAAATGCATTCTTAAGAGGCGGCCTTCAAGGTCTAAGAAATTAGCATATGAACCTCCTAGGTTAAGCTTTCAACTAAGAATACCAAGAGAACAAAGCAAAATTGGTGATAAAAGAAAATTGGAAAATTGTTTAAAATTACATGCCCTATCTGAATGATGAAAGTTTTTTTTGGACTAGACTGTCCCTTTAAGGCATGTAGAAGATTATCCTGGAAGAAAACTTGCTTCCTTCTGCTATAGCAATGGTCCCCAACTCTGAAAATTGTTTTTTCTTTGCATTATTTAAGGTCTGAAAACACACCACATTTTTAGCTATTTTTACCAGTTGTCATTTCCTGCAAATAAATGCTCTAAATGACAATATTTGTATTTGAACTTTTGGAGAAATGTTGTCAAAGGTTATAGAATAAAACCAAAAAAATGTTAATTTTACTCAAACACATACCTTTAAATAGTAAAACCAAAGAAACTGATAATTTTGCAGTGATCTCTTAATGTTTTCTAGAGCAGTATATAAATAAATACATTATTTAAAACACTATACACATATATAATTTCCTTTTGATTAGTTATAAATTCACATGTGTAGATGTTGTTATGTATTAAAGAGCTCTCCAGTAGCAGAGGTTACTTTCCATGAAAAAAAAATAATTAAGTATTATATATCACTTTGCACATACGTAATACCCTTGTTATGTTTAATTAAGAAATTAAATTTTTAAACAAAAGTCGTAACACCTGTCCATTTTGCACATTTAGAAAGACCTCTAACCTCCGGAAGGCTCTAGTTTCATTTCTTAGTCCCACTTGTGTTTAAATGCACTCTCAAAGATTCCTTAATGATTTTAATTCCTTTGAAAAAGACCATAGATAGATAGATAGATAGATAGATAGATAGATAGATAGATAGATAGATGATATATTTAAAAGCAATCCCAAAAATTAGATTTTTTTATGAAGCCTAAGATGAAGCTTAGAGCCTTTGTAGTTTATGCACACATGTACCTGCAACCACAAGTTCAGAATCACTGGTTGATGCTTTCCTTAACTGATCCACCAGTTACACAGGAATAGAGGGTAGCAATCCATTAGTGTTTGCTCATGTTTTGATAAATGTAGGCAGTGAATGCTGCCTTGATTCCTGTGAAAGTGGGCTGACAAGTTCCCAGCTTCAGAACTTTGTTCGACCACATACTAATAAATAAGGACCATAGAATATATTATTTAAAAACAGTCTAAGTATATACATGAGACTTTTCTATATGGATGCTTCTCCTAATTGTAATAATATAATAATATAATATATATATATATATATATATATATATATATATATATATATATATATATATATATATATACTGTATATATATATTTTTTTAAAACAGAACAATAAATCAAAACTAAATCCTCAACTAAAAAAAATAAACTATAAATTAATTCTTTCTTATGCCTGCTTTTGCTGTAAAACACCTTTGAGCATGATATATGTCCAATTTCTTCCGGGAATGTTGGAGTGTATTCATTGTACTTAAAGAGACAGTAAACGCATTTTTTTCTTCTTAAATGATTCAAATAGAGCATGCATTTCTAATTTACTCTTATTATCATTTTTTTTTCATTCGCTTGTTATCTTTATTTATAAAGCAGGAATGTAAAGCTTAGGAGCTGGCCCATTTTTGGTTCAGAACCTTGGTTACGCCACCAATAAGCAACCGTTATCCAGGGTGTCGATCCTAAAGCTCCTAAGCTTGACATTCCTGCTTTTTAAATAAAGATAGCAAGAAAACAAATAAAATTTGATAATAGGAAAAAGTTGCTTAAATTGCATGCTCTATCTGAAACATGAAAGAAAAGATTTGGGTTTAGTATCCCTTTAAGTACAGTGACATGTCGCTGAACTTACAACATTATACTCCTATTTTCTAAATCAGAATTCAACCTCATCTATATCTGTCTCTAACTGTCCACAGCAATGGAGACCAAGAACATAAATTCCCCCAAGCGTTTAGAGCAATAGTTGTTTACCCTGTATATGCAGTTTAATTGGTTTACCCTTACTATGTTCCCAATGACTTGTATAGTAGGTGCATTATACAAAATGTATGGGAAATTACTCATTTATGTTTCATTTTAGATATAAAATAGCTTTTTTTTGCTGATTGAAGCCTCAGTCCATTATACCCAAGTATATGCCCATATAAATGGGCTTTGCCTGCAGAAATAGCAGCCCTCCTAATATTATGTATCTCTCTATGCATTAATGCCTCCTTATCTTAAAGCACCTATCTCTTCCATCCCCTACTGGGAACTTGCTACTTGCTGTATCTTGTTTAAATAGCTTTTCTATATAGAACACTACAGTATTTATAGTTTCGGTATAGGTGGTGCAAAAACAGCTATTTTAAATTACATTATAAAGGTAAAGGAGGCATCCATAAACAATTTGATACACTCCATTATGCAAAACAGATTGATTGGAACACATTAAGATGGAGAGAAAAAATACAGTGTAATGTCACTTTAATTGCTCTTGATTTGCAAATTGACAGTGTTAAAGAGACATGAAGACCACATTTCCTCTTCCATGATTCAAACAGCTGCTGATTAGTGGCTGCACATGTATGCATCTTGTCATTTTTGTTCCATGTGTTTAACTGGCTACTAGTAATGCACTGCTTTTACAGCAACAAAAGATAAAAAAGAGAATTAAGCAATTGTGATACTAGAAGTAAATTGGAAAGTTTTTTAAATTTATACACTCTGGGGTCGATTTATTATTTGTCGGACGGACATGATCTGCTGTATCGGATCATGTCTGCCCGACATCGCTGAATGCCGACATACACTGTCGGCATTTAACATTGCACAAGCAGTTCTGGTGAACTACTTGTGCAATGCTGCCCCCTGCAGATTTGCGGCGAATGGGCCGCTAGCAGGGGGTGTCAATCAACCCAATCATATGTGATCGGGCGGATTGATGTTCGCCGCCTCAGGGTCTGCATACAAGTTAAGGAGCAGCGGTCTCATTCAGGGCCATTCGGCCCTTAATAAAAACCGGCCCATAAGTCGGAATCATGAAAGCATTTTTTTCAAGTCCCTTTAAATGATTTAAAACCTTTTTTTGTGCAGAGGTTTTACAATGCTGTTCTTAAAGGGACATCAAACTCTGAATTTCCTCCATAAAATATTTGTTTAGTAGTATGTAGTATTTCCTCTTCCCAAGTGAAGATAAAATCCTTTCTGTTAAATGCAGAACTCTGAAACCCTTTCATGCTGCACAGCGATTGGTTGATAGGATCAGGAGTTATTTATATCTATAACCTAACTGGTCACAGTAAAAGAAGAGCTATAAATAATACTCTTAGGACTGCAAAACTGTGTTTTTTTTTATTCTAACATGCAATATATATGCAGATCTGTTGCAATACAGTAATTAATTTCAAAAGCATAAATAAATAAAAAAAATCACTGTAATGTCCTTTTCATTTGACTTTAATGTCACTTTAAACCAACAGAACATATAAGGGTTAATTAGTGGAATAGTGAGAAATTATGAAAGGACATCAGTGTTTCCATAAGGTGCATAGCCAGACAGCTGATGATTACAAATATTTGCTGAGAGCCATCAGACATATGAAGTATGACAGCCCTTTCCTGGCCAAGTGACAACAGTAGTTTAATACTACAATAAGTGTGAATGTAGTCAGCTGTCATAAAGACCACTCAAAAACACCCATCAATATCACACTGGGAATTCATGGCTGCATCTTCAGAATAAATTCATACTGAAAATTTTGCAATGTTAATATCTCACTAACAGTTATGCTAGAAATGTAAAAAAATATGCCACACAATGTAACTGAGTATGATGGCATAATAAAGGGGCAATTAATTGCACATTGTGCTCTGTTAGCTAAATGGACACTGTACTCAAAAATCACCCGGTAAAAAGGACATTGTAATCTATTTTTTACCCTTTAATGCATACCAAATGGTCCATTTTTACCTGCTGGAGTGTATTTAATTGTTTGCAAACATATTTTTTACCTTTGTTTTGTTATCTAAAAATCTGATTTTGCCTGTAGAAACCCCCACCTACACTGAAAAATGAATAAGAAATGTTTTCTCTGTAGAAACATTACCTAAACATGAGACAATAGCACTGATGAATCCCCCAGTTGGGGGAAGGAGAGAGAAATATATTTTTGTATCTGAAATAGCTGGTTGTGCCCAGTCATAATTAGCCTTTCAATACCTAACTATGTGTAGACATTTATAACATTAGGAGGTCTGCTTGACCTACAGGCTCAACCCATTTTGAAGGACATGTCCTTGAGAACAGGTGATGGTTTTAATGAGCAAAAACTAATTTTTAAAATACAAAATAAACACGAAGGAACACTTTCCCATACATTATATTCTTCAGTAAGTATTACAAGTCATTTGAAACACAGAAAGGTGAACCTTCTTACTAGATGTGCATTTGAAGCAAAAAAGCCCTATACATTGCATTTGTAAGTAAACAATAAATAAACAATCCTTTAATAAAAGATAAAATGAAACAAACAAAAAAAAAAAATAGTTGATAAGTTCATAGGTTCTTAACACCATTACTTTTAAATACAAGAAAGGCTTCACATTTACACTATTTAATAATGTTCTTGCAAACTCCTTTTCAGTTTATTTATTCCTATGTCAGCAAATAATTATGTAAGCTGACTTGAAGCAGTAGTACTAGCTATTAATTTAACTTTAAGCTGCTAACCAGCTGCTTCTCTGCTGCTTAAATATGTTCCCCAAGAAAATAATAGGTTAGCCAATTATTGTTAATTGGCTTATAATATTTTACAAATGTAACTACTATATCTTGGATGAAATTAAATAAATGAACGAAAAACTATTAGTCCAAAACTATTTTTTGTCTACTACCTACTAATGCTCAGCGATTAGCGAACATTAGCAAGAGGTACCTATAAATAAATAAGAATAGTCATCCACTGAGTATTAGCAGGAAGGACCTATTAACCAATTATTATAATCAGTGACTATCAGCCAATGAGGACTAGCAGGAAGTGAGCACAACTGATACAGCTGCCTTTGCCTCCATTTAACTTGCAAAAAGCAATTATTATGTTATGTATTGCCAAAAAAAAAGAAAAATTGCGTTTAGATGCTCCTCTTTAATATGGATGAAAAAAAACTTTTTTTTTGTGTGTACAGCACCTTCTTAAATCATAATTGTATGTTTGGAAAATATTTAAAAATGCAGTACTGTCTATAGTATATACAAAATTATTTTTAGTAAGACCAGGTATATTGAGAAGTCAGTCTTTAGTTAATTTGATATTAAATTGATATTGTTTTTCAGATGAGCATTTTTTTGCCTTCTTTCTGTGGCTGTTTTGGCTTCTGTTATACACCATCCCTCATCCTCTTGTGATTTTTTTTTTTTTTTTTTTTGCACTAATGCAGGTCAAAAGATACAGCTGTCAGGAAACACTCAACAGATGGCGGTTGCAGTGTGATGCTTCATCCACAATGATATCTGAGCAAATGCCTGCCCTTAATTCTGTCATGTAACTGATTCCTTTAGGTTGCATTTCAAAAATGGTAACAACATGGTAATAACAGTTTGTTTTTAAAATATTTTAAACAGTAAATTAATGATGGCTAACATGTATTCAATCAAGAATCAGCCTAAGAATATTATGAAGTTTTAAAATTATATTAGTTGTTGAAGAAATAAGTTTTATTGTTTTTATAGCATAATGGACGCCATGTTTAAACCTAGATTTCCCACTATTTATCTCTGCTGAGGAAAAGGGACAGCAAGAATTCCTATAGCGACAGCACTTTATAAAATCTTTTTTAAGCCATATTTTCAAAAACAGACAGACAACAGCAGCAACCTATTGGGATCTCTCTGTTAGTCATGCTAAATCATTTAATACATATCTCACATATTTATACCACCAGAGGGAACTTATTTTATTAACACTTTGTGTCTATTTACTTACTTCCCCAAGTGGAGAGACTAACATTACCACATTAAAAAAAATCTGCACAAATCTACATCTAAAATTTATATAAAATTATTTATATATACAAAAACCCTAATATTCATCACAACATAATTCTTATTCTTCACAAAGTTAAGAGAAGTAACAAGAATAAAAGCCTCAAAATACTGACATATTCAATTCCCTTTTATTTCTATCGTATTCAAACAATTATGTGCACAAACCTACATTTAAAATATATATAAAATTATATATATATATATATATATATATACAAAAAAAAAACTAATATTCATCACTACATAATTCTTATTCTTCACAAAGTTATGAGAAGTAACAAGAATAAAAGCCTCAAAATACTGACAGATTTAATTCCTTTTGTTTCCATCGTATTCAAACAAAATATCGAAAAAGCCTCTCTTTGTTTAAAGAAGAGTTCCCTATCACCCCCTCTTTTAGGTCTCACTTTATGATATATAATTTAATATCTTAGCTAATTTACTGAGTGCCCTTTTGTTAAAAAAAAAAGATGTGCAATTGACGCTGATAGAACCTTATTACAAATATTAATTATGCCCTTACTGATCCTATCATAAGTGCTTCTAATGGTCTCACCAATGTATGCCACCCCACATGGGAATTTAATCATATAGATTACATAATTAGTTTTTCAGGTATAATAATCTTTATTAATGTATTTCTTTCATGTCCATAATTGATAAAAAAAAAAAACTGGAACCAAAGAGCAGTGGTGTTTTCCCTTGTTTGAACTGCACCAGGTGCAGTATTACAGTTAGAGGATACATTTTTTGTATTACCCATGGACAGGGAAGAAGTATGTTATTAAAGGTTATTATACTTGCAAAACTAATTATGTTATCTATATGATTAAATGCCTATGTGAGGTGGCATACAATGATGAGACCATTAGGAGTGATAGGTACAGTGAGCCTAAAAGCAATATTCATAATAAGGTTCTATCAGTACCAATTGCACATCATCTTTTAACAAAAGGGCATTAAATAAGTCAGCCAAGATATCAAGCTATAGATCAGATAGTTAGACCTAGAAGAGGGGGTGATAGGGAATGCCTCCTTAGGTTGGATACAATGGAACCAAAAGGTATGAACAGGGATTTGGATTTGTCAGTATTTTGAGACTTTCCTTCTTTATCCCAGTTACTCCTCTTTCCTTTGTGATGAATAAGAATTATGAAGTGAATAATATGTTTTTATTTATAAATAAATAATTATTTCTTTTTTTTAGGTGAAGGTATGTGCACAATTTTTTATGTGGTAATGTTTAGTCTCTCCACTGGGGTCAGTAAGAAAATAGACACTTAAAGAGTTAATAAAATAAGATGTTCAGAGTGCCCTCTGGTGGTATAAATATGTGTGATATGTATTAAATGGTTTAGCATAACTAAGGGAGAGATCTCCAAATGTTGATGCTGCTGTTGTCTCTCTATCTTTCTGTCTAGCTGTCACCACTTGAATCCTTTTTGTGAACAATGATTTTATTGGCAGTGTCCCAAGTGTACGTGCACTTCCTACATTGGTGATGGACTGTGAGATATCTTTGCTTGTGACAATTAGGGACAACTATAAAACAGGTAATAAAAGAGAATGTGCAAACAATGGTTGTGTGGAAACATGGTTAGCCTTGTTTGCACACTCTCTTTTATTGATTTTAAGTCTGTGCCTGTCTTCAGCAGGCGAGAGATAAGGGGCAGCCTAGGTTTCAACATCTCATGCCTACCTTATGCATACTCAGTAGAACTTAGAAAACAAGAATTTTAATAGATACATGATAGAAAAAGGAGACGCAATAAATATTTTTCCTGGTCTTCGTTTGCTGTGCACAGAAGGGAATATATGTAAATTGAGTTTGTGTTCTGATATATCCAATCACTCTTATGCTCACTTCGCTAAAAGTATGTCATGTTGCGGCCATTGCCATGGACGCTTCACGCACTGTCGGTGCTATTGTGACATCACTCTGGGCGCAAAAACTTTTTGGGCGCATCTTTCTCTTCACTTTGAGAGCATCTGTACGCCAAAAATGCACCTATTTAATGCAGCCTCACTTCCTTGCCCAAGTATAGGCTTACTCTGTGTTACCTTTGGTGCTCATTTCATTGTTTGTTATCTGACTACTTGTTGCTGTTCCCTGCTTGCCTTGTGACCTACTCTTTTGCCTTGCCCATTGGTACCTTGAAATATTGGACTCCCTACATGTGCTGAATCCTGCTTGCCTTGTGACCTATCTTTTGCCTTTGCCCTCTGGTACATAGGAATATTTATTTTATCTCTTTTCTGTGTATATCCTAGCTCTGCTTTATTTCTTTAATCCAATTAACTAAAAATAAAATAAAGAAATATTCCACGGATATAACAAAGTAGAAGTTGAAAGTAAAAAGTTAGCAAGCAAAAGTGTGTTGTGCGTGTCAAGACTTTGGATATTGCCCACTTCCTCATCCCTCATCTGGTGGCCACTGTTGTTCCTACTCTTTTTTTCTCCTAGTTGCTTGTGCACTGCTTTAGCTGCAGCTTGTATGGGTATATTGTTATTTCCATGGTTATTAAACCTCTATCTTCCCCAGAAGGGGTGGGAATTAATGTGTACTTAAGTGTTTTCATTATATTTTTTAGACATTACGATTTTGGTCTTACCATGTTATACACACTGGGCAAATATATTTATGAATAGAACTGTGACCTGCTGTTGTAAGCGTGCCAGATTTTCTCCTGGCTGATATGCTTGCTAGAGGCTGGGACCCAGAAGTTGTTACTTACACCATGCAATACCTAACCACAGGGACATACCCTGCACTGAGTATTGCTGTTGTCCCCACTCATTTGGTATAGAAAGGACATTATTAAGGGCAGTCTCATCCACCCCATTATTAAATGTGCTTCGATGTAGATTCTTGTGAAGATGAGAAACTTTCTGAATAATGTCATACTGCTTTTTCTCATCCATATGGCCCTTGTCTTGCTCGTATTTTCATCACTACAATGGTAATGATTCACCACGAGTTAGTCCTGCAACACAAAGAAAATAAAGTGAGTTTTTTGGCTATTTCCTGGTTGCCACCTATTTTGTCCACTGGGGGTCTCCTCCCACCTCAACTATGGCTAATTATCTACCACCACATATGGGCAACAGTCCTTCGCCACCTAAACAGCTATTGCTTTCCCTTTAGTACAGAATCCCATCCCTTAAATCATTCTCTTCATAGTGCCTCATTACTCCACAATTTTCTCCCTTGTTTGAACGTTTTCCCCACTAGTTAATGAGAGTAAATAATAGAGTGAATACTTCATCCCGAATTTATTAAATTGCGAGCAATTTACTTTTATTTAAATAAAAAAACAGTACACCTCACTACTTTATTATTATTATTATTATTATTATAATACTTTATTTATGAAGTGCCAAGATATTCCGCAGCGCTGTACATAGGTACAATTCATTTAAATAAAACAATGGTATCAAACTTGGGTGCAATTCATTTAAACAAAACAATGATGTCAAACTTGTAAGAGACAAGACAAAATTTCATCAACACATACAGGAGGAATTGAGGGCCCTATTACCATGGGAACTTACAATCTAGAAGGGGGATATGAGGTTGAGAAACAGAAGGTAAGGACTGCAAGATTGAGAAAGATGTTATTGCAGAGTTAGATGAGGGAAATGTCAGGTAAGTGAAATGAATTTATTGGGTGGTAGGCTTCTCTGAACAAAAAAGTCTTCAGGGAGCATTTAAAGGAAGAAGGTTTAGGACAAAGACTGACAGCACAAGGGAGAGTGTTCCAGAGGGTAGGTGCTGCGGGCTGGAGTATACTTGTTGATTAGAGAGGATAGGTAGTTGGGAGCGGCGTTAGTGAGAGCTTTGTATGTACGGGTGAGAATTTTGAATTTGATTCTGCTGTGAATGGGGAGCCAATTAAAGGACTCGCAGATATTTATACAAATAAAAAAATTCCACAATAAACCATCATTTGTGAAATTAAAATGATAAACCATGATTACTGCTAACTAAGTAATGCTTGCTAAATTTTAATCACTTTCCAAGATTGGTTCAGATATAAATGTTATTAAAATAGTGCTCTAAACAGCAAATTTCATTATCTACTTTTGTTGTTGCACACTTCATAGAAAGATATAGATATATCCCTTGTTTGCCTATGTAAAGCAAGTTAAAGGATGACCTTAGCACAACTTTTCCAGCAGAACACGATCTCTTTCTTGGAACCACTCTTATTATTCAGGATCGGTCCAGAGCATTGATTTATCACTAATTCAATAATATCTGCATAACAATTCTTTACGATAACATCTGGTATTTTTTTTATCAAATAAAATCAAAATGTATATTTTAACCCCTCAACCTGTAGGTGCATGAGTCTTTTTCATCAGGCAGGAGGATCACTAATCAAACTCTGTTTTTGATGATCCCCACACTACAGTGGGATCTTCGGGGGCCTAGTGTGTGACACTATCAGACTTCATCCGCCAGCTGATGTCACCAAAAACACATATTGTGACATCACAAAGTGGCTCAGTCAGCCAGGATTCACAGGTAGCTGCAAGGGAGCTGAATATGGGGAGGTTTTCCTAACCTATCAATCTCAGCTCACATAGCAGCTACAAGACTCCAAGAATCCTCATTTAAAGGGCCATAATACCCAAATGTTTAAACATTTGAAAGTGATGCAGTATAGCTGTAAAACGCTGACTAGAAAATATCACCTTAACATCTCTATGTAAAAAAGAAAGATATTTTACCTCAAAAGTTTCTCAGTAGCCACATCCCATTGTAAAGGACTTCTAAGCAGCAAATCAGTATGTCTGTCCCGGGACAGCAGAAGGAGCGAGTATTCGTGCACACTCATATTATTTCCCGATTCAGTGTAAGGAAGTTTACAATGAAATCTCATGAGAGTTAAGTGAAATCTCATGAGATTACAGTAAAAGAGTTCATGACCTCAGCACTGCTGATTGGCTGCTGTTCATTTCTTCATTTTTTTTTACCTGCAGCTGAGCAACAGCTGAGTATAACTATTTACACAGAACTTACTCTGCTGAGCTGAGGAGGTTGTGAGGTAAAAAATCTTCCTTTTTTACATAGAGGTGCTCAGGTGATATTTTCCTGTCAGCTTTTTACAGTTATACTGCATCAGTTTCAAGTGATTTAGCATATGAGTATTATTTCCGTTTAACAGAATCACTGCAGTCCTTCAGAATCACTCTAGTACTACAAATCAGATCTTTTAAAGATAAAGTAAAAGAAACACACAAGGATTTAATTGGTTATAGTACATTATATGCAGCGTTATCAATCAAGGAATGTAAACAAGAGCATAAAGTGATTAATAAAATAATTGTCATGTACAGAATATGAGATCTTTAGAAAGTAAAACAATTAACAGGTAGATCAAGACAAAAGCTTGAGTGACAATATTAAAGGAAAACACAAGTCCAAATTAAACTTTCTTAATTCAGAAAGAACACAGAATTTTAAGAATTTTTAAAATTTACTTCCATTATCAAATTTTGCACAATCTTTTTATGTGCACATTTTTTGAGGCACCAGCTTCTTCTGAGCATGTGCACAAGCTCACATGGTACATATACTAGTCTGTGATTGGCTGCTGTCTGTCACATGGTACAGGGCTCTGGAAAATGGAAGAAAAAATAAATTTGTCAGAAAAAGAATCTACTGCTTTATGGAAATTCAGAGTAAGGGGTCAATTTATTAAATGATTCGCTGTAGCATTCTTGTGCAATGCCGCCCCCTGCACGCAGGGGGTGTCAATTATTTAAATCAGATCGGGATGATTGCAGTCCGCCACCTAAAACTTAAGTTTCAGGCAGACCTGAAACTTAGGGGTAGAAAGTAGCTTCCGCTGCTTGTTAAATCTACCCCTAAGTGTTAATGTATTGTCTTTTTATTTTGCACTTGATAATTATGCAATTCTACTGTATTTAGTGGTCCTTTAAGGTTGATCTTTTGCAACTCTAGGATGCCCCTAATATTTAGTTCTTTATACAGTTATTCATTGAAGAGCAACTGATGTTTAAAGGGACGCTCAAGTAAAAATTAAATTTTCATGATTCAGAGAGAGCCTGCAATTTTAAACAGCTTTCCAATTTACTTCCATTAACAAAATGTGCACAATCTTTTTATATTTACACTTTTTGAGCCACCAGCTCTTACTGAGCATGTGCAAGGACTCATTGAATATATGTATATGCATTTGTGATTGGCTGATGGCCTTCACATGATACAGGGGGAGAAGAAATATACATAACTGACATTTTTCTAAGTGCTATTGCATTGTTTTTTATCATGCAGTTATTGATTATGCAAATCTATTTTATTGACTGGTCTTTTAATTGTTGTAGTTTCAAGTCACATTAACATCTTTTTTTTTTTTTTTTTTTTTTAAATAATCTTTGCAGCCTAGGGGCATAGCCCTTGATATTATTTATCTTACATCTGTTCTTGTGGACAATGGATCTTCTGCAATAATCAAGCAATCCTTGTAACATGTTGGAATTCTGGATCGTGCAGGATATAGTATAAGCTATCTAATTGCCACGAAAAAGACACAATTATCAAAGTTACATTACATGGAAAATTAGTAAAATATATAATAAATATAATGAAAATAGATTTGCAAGTATTTTTTCTGTTTTTTTTTTTTATATACCTAAATATAGATTTTTGGAATGTATGTGCCAGTTTGGCAAACATACACCTAGATTTAGAGTTTTGCGGCCAAAGCGGTGCGTTAGCTACGCGTCTTTTTTTTTCTAGCGCTGCTTCTAAACAACGCTGGTATTGAGAGTTCTCTGAAGGGCTGCATTAGGCTCCAAAAAGGGAGCGTACAGGCATATTTACCGCCACTTCAACCCTCAATACCAGCGATGCTTACGGTAGCGGCTAGCTGGAAAAACGTGCTCGTGCATGATTCCCCCATAGGAAACATTGGGGCAGTTTGGGCTGAAAAAAAACCTAACACCTGCAAAAAAGCAGCGTTAAGCTACTAACGCAGCCCCATTGTTTCCTATGGGGAAACACTTTCTAAGTCTGCACCTAACACTCTAACCTGACCCCCGAGTCTAAACACCCCTAACCTTACACTTATTAACCCCTAATCTGGCGCCCCCGCTATCGCTGACACCTGCATTACACAATTAACCCCTAATCTGCCGCTCCGGACACCGCTGCCACCTACATTATACCTATGTACCCCTAATCTGCTGCCCCTAACATCGCCGACACCTATATTATATTTATTAACCCCCTGATCTGCCCCCCCAACATTGCCGCTACCTTACCTACACTTATTAACCCCTAATCTGCCGACCGGACCTCGCCGCTACTCTAATAAAGTTATTAACCCCTAAACCGCCGTACTCCCGCCTCGCAAACCCTATAATAAATAGTATTAACCCCTAATCTGCCCTCCCTAACATCGCCACCACCTAACTTCAAGTATTAACCCCTAATCTGCCGACCGTACCTCGCCGCTACTCTAATAAATGTATTAACCCCTAAAGCTGTCTAACCCTAACCCTAACACCCCCCTAAGTTAAATATAATTTTAATCTAACAAAATAAATTAAATCTTATTAACTAAAGTATTCCTATTTAAAACTAAATACTTACCTGTAAAATAAACCCTAATATAGCTACAATATAACGAATAATTATATTGTAGCTATTTTAGGATTTAGATTTATTTTACAGGCAACTTTGTATTTATTTTAACTAGGTACAATAGCTATTAAATAGTTATCTACTATTTAATAGCTACCTAGTTAAAATAATTACAAAATTACCTGTAAAATAAATCCTAACCTAAGTTACAATTAAACCTAACACTACACTATAATTAAATAAATTAAATACATTACCTACAATTATCTACAATTAACTAAACTAAACTAAATTACAAAAAAAACAAACACTAAATTACAAAAAATAAAAAAAGATTACAAGAATTTTAAGCTAATTACACCTACTCTAAGCCCCCTAATAAAATAACAAAGCCCCCCAAAATAAAAAAAATCCCTACCCTAATCTAAATTACAAAAGTTAACAGCTCTAATACCAGCCCTTAAAAGGGCTTTTTGCGGGGCATGCCCCAAAGTAATCAGCTCTTTTGCCTGTAAAAAAAACACAATACCACCCCCCAACATTAAAACCCACCACCCACATACCCCTACTCTAACCCAAACCCCCCTTAAATAAACCTAACACTACCCCCCCTGAAGATCTCCCTACCTTGAGTCGTCTTCACCCAACCGGGCCGAAGACTTCATCTGATGGGGCAGAAGAGGACACCCAGACCTTCATCCTATCCGGGCAGAAGAGGACATCCGGACCGGCAGACATCTTCATCCAAGCGGCATCTTCTATCTTCATCCATCCGACAAGGAGCGGCTCCATCTTCAAGACCTCCGGCACGGAACATCCTCCTTCCCCGATGACTACCCGACAAATGAAGGTTCCTTTAAGTGACGTCATCCAAGATGGCGTCCCTCCTATTCCGATTGGCTGATAGGATTCTGTCAGCCAATCGGAATTAAGGTAGGAAAAATCTGATTGGCTGATTGAATCAGCCAATCAGATTCAAGTTCAATCCGATTGGCTGATCCAATCAGCCAATCAGATTGAGCTCGCATTCTATTGGCTGATCGGAACAGCCAATAGGATGCAAGCTCAATCTGATTGGCTGATTGGATCAGCCAATCGGATTGAACTTGAATCTGATTGGCTGATTCAATCAGCCAATCAGATTTTTCCTACCTTAATTCCGATTGGCTGATAGAATCCTATCAGCCAATCAGAATTTGAGGGATGCCATCTTGGATGACGTCACTTAAAGGAATCTTCATTCGTCGGTTAGTTGTCGGGGAAGGAGGATGTTCTGCGCCGGAGGTCTTGAAGATGGAGCCGCTCTTCGTCGGATGGATGAAGATAGAAGATGCCGCTTGGATGAAGATGTCTGCCGGTCCGGATGTCCTCTTCTGTCCGGATAGGATGAAGACTTCTGCCGGTCTGGATGTCCTCTTCTGCCCCATTGGATGAAGACTTCGGCCCGGTTGGGTGAAGACGACTCAAGGTAGGGAGATCTTCAGGGGGGTAGTGTTAGGTTTATTTAAAGCGGGTTTGTGTTAGAGTAGGGGTATGTGGGTGGTGGGTTTTAATGTTGGGGGGTGGTATTGTGTTTTTTTTACAGGCAAAAGAGCTGATTATTTGGGGTATGCCCCGCAAAAAGCCCTTTTAAGGGCTGGTAATAGAGCTGTTAACTTTTGTAATTTAGATTAGGGTAGGGAATTTTTTTATTTTGGGGGGCTTTGTTATTTTATTAGGGGGCTTAGAGTAGGTGTAATTAGCTTAAAATTCTTGTAATCTTTTTTTATTTTTTGTAATTTAGTGTTTGTTTTTTTTGTAATTTAGTTTAGTTTAGTTAATTGTAGGTAATTGTAGGTAATTTATTTAATTTATTTAATTATAGTGTAGTGTTAGGTTTAATTGTAACTTAGGTTAGGATTTATTTTACAGGTAATTTTGTAATTATTTTAACTAGGTAGCTATTAAATAGTAAATAACTATTTAATAGCTATTGTACCTAGCTAAAATAAATACAAAGTTGCCTGTAAAATAAATATAAATCCTAAAATAGCTACAATATAATTATTCGTTATATTGTAGCTATATTAGGGTTTATTTTACAGGTAAGTATTTAGTTTTAAATACTTTAGTTAATAAGATTTAATTTATTTTGTTAGATTAAAATTATATTTAATTTAGGGGGGTGTTAGGGTTAGGGTTAGACTTAGCTTTAGCGGTTAATACATTTATTAGAGTAGCGGCGAGGTACGGTCAGCAGATTAGGGGTTAATAATTGTAGGTAAGGTAGCGGCGATGTTGGAGGGGGGGCAGATTAGGGGTTAATAATTATAATATAGGGGTTGGCGGTATTAGGGGCAGCAGATTAGGGGTTCATAGGGATAATGTAGGTGGCGGCGGTGTGCGGTCGGCAGATTAGGGGTTAAAAAAGTGTATTATAGTGGTGGAGATGTGGGGGGACCTCGGTTTAGGGGTACATTATAGCACAGTAGTTAAAGGGCCATAATACCCAAATGTTTAAACACTTGAAAGTGATGCCGCATAGCTGTAAAAAGCTGATTAGAAAATATCACCTGAACATCTCTATGTAAAAAAGAAAGATATTTTACCTCAAAAGTTCCTCAGTAGCCACCTCCCATTGTAAAGGATTTTTAAGCAGCATTTTAGTGTGTTTGTCCTGGGACATCTGGAGGGACTAGCATCGTGCACTCTCATATTATTTCACCAATCAGGTAAAGGAAGCTTACTATGAAATCTCATGAGAGTTAAGTGAAATGTCATGAGATCACAGTAAGAGTTCATGACCTCAGCACTGCTGATGCTGATTGGCTGCTGTTCATTTCTTCATTTTTTTAAATTTGTTTACCTGCAGCTGGGAGCAGCTGAGTATAACTTTTTACACAGAACTTACTCTGCTGAGCTGAGGAGATTGTGAGGTAAAATATCTTCCTTCTTTACATAGAGATGCTCAGGTGAGATTTTCCTGTCAGTTTTTTACAGTTATACTGCATCAGTTTCAAGTGATTTAGCATATGAGTATTATGTCCCTTTAAGAGCTTTATAAACCGACGTTAGCCCAGATAGATCTTAACTACTGACTTTTTTTTGCGGCTGGAGACTTGTCGGTAGAGGGTCTACTGCTCATTTCAGCCAACACTCTAAATACCGGCTTTAGGAAGATGACATTGAAAAGATAGGATACGCAATTGACGTAAGGGGATCTGCGGTATGGAAAAGTCGCGGCTTGAAAGTGAGCGTTAGACCCTTTCCTGGCTGACTCTAAATACCAGCGGGCGGTAAAAAGCAGTGTTAGGAGCCCTTAACACTGCTTTTGACGGCTAACGCAGAACTCTAAATCTAGGCGATAGATTTTAATTAAAACAAATCTTCCTAACTCCTGTGGTACCTTGTTAAGAAGCCAATTCATTTGTATGAGATTCCATTGTTATTTTATGAATCTGCTCTACTCTAACTAAAGGTTTCACTGTTTTCTTTTTCTTGAATTTAAAGGGACAGTCAACACCAGAATTTTTGTTGTTTAAAAAGATAGATAATCCCTTTATTACCTATTTCCTAGCTTTGCATAACCAACACAGTTATAATAATACACGTTTTACCTATGTAATTACCTTGCATCCAAGCCTCTGCCGCCTTATTTCAGTTCATTTAACAGACTTGCATTTTAGTGAATCAGTACTTTGTAAATTCACGTGCGTGAGCTCAATGTTATCTATGTGAAACACATGAACTAATGCCCTCTAGTGGTGAAAAACTGTCAAAATGCTTTCAGATTAGAGGCGTCCTTCAAGGTCTAAGAAATTAGCATATGAACCTCCTAGGTTCAGATTTCAACTAAGAATAACATACCAAAGGAACAAAGCAAAATAGGTGATAAAAGTAAATTGGAAAGTTGTTTAAAATGACATGCCCTATTTGAATCATGAAAGTTTTTTTTGGACTTGACGGTCCCTTTAAGATAGCATTACAGTTTGCCTATTTCACATGCAATGTGACTAGAGGAAGGCTGAGCGTACCCTCAATACTATTCTTATACAATGTATTTGGTGGCAGATTACAACTGGAGCAGTATTTAACTCTCCCGTTCGCGATCTAACATACTAAAAGTAATCTTTTTGCTTGTGAAAAGCTGGACATAGAATATTGCAGTCGTGTTAACGTATTCCCCCATAGACGTCAAAGTTGCAAAACATTTTTAAAAAAAATAACAATCTACTCAAGCGCAAACACTTTCGCATATTTTCAAGTGTGCTAAACCAACATTAAAATATTAATATTTCACATTTCAATGTTCTTCACTTAACAGAATATGTTCTATGTATTCATAAATACATATTTCTATATATATCTGATGGTATTTTGGTACAATATATATCTGTATCTATAGATATACATGACTATATAGAGGTATAGGTATATACAGATAAATATAGGAATATCTATTTATAGATACTTAGCACATTTCCCCCTATGTGCCGAACATTAGAATGTGAAATATTTATAGTAAATATACAGTATGTATTAATGTGTGTTTAAGTGTATATACATCTGTAAATACATATGGACACACAAAATTCTAGTGTAAATTGCGATTGAGCTCACATGTTTACTTTCAATTTGTAATACGAACGATAAACCGACGCCAGCAAACACCCGCGATAAACCACTTTTCGCTCTCGTGGAACTGTTAATGCACCACTCATAATCTGGCCCTTTGTGTTTAATGTCCCTTTTATTGATTTTCTAGTGACTTGTTATGCCAGCTTCCATGTATAAAATGTATAGAAAAAGATCCTTCAGGTTTGTTTTGTTCTATATTAAATTGATGTTTTTGCTAGTTATAGCCACAAACCAATTTCAATGGGCTGATCTTTCAGGGAAAGCAGGCACATCCTTATCTTTATCTCTTTACACACTATCCTCCTTATCTTATCTCTTTCTTTTTATACAAAAGCCAGAAAGCAATTGAAAATACATTTATCTCTAGTAGATGAGTTTGAAAGAAGAGAGAAGTACATCAGGTTTAACCTATATAGATCCTACCTGATTTACAATAAAGAAACTTCCAATTGAAGTTACAATAATACAGTTTAGAAAGCCGACTAAGGGCCAGATTACAAGTGGTTCACTAATGATAGCTCAGGTCACAATAAGCAATATCGCTGGACCATGCTTACATTAGCGTGCAACTTGATCCATGGTAAATCACATTTACCAGGGAAGGGTTAGCATGGCCAATGTTGCTGTATCTACATATATATTGTACGGAAATGTTTTTTTGGATAAATGTAAAAATATGTATTTATGAATAAATAGAACATTGTCTCCTATGTGAAGACCAATGGAATGTTAAATATTAATATTTTATTTTCGGGTTAGCGTAGTTGAGTAAATGCAATTGGGTTTGTGCATGAATAAGAGTGTTTTTTTTTCCCACTTCTCACACTCCATTAAAGTCTATGGGGGAATACGATAATGCTGTTGCAATATTCTAAGTTCAGCTCGTGCAAAACATTTTTACTTTCAAATTGTAATACGTGCCCTACCCAATGCTTGAAATATGCTCACTTCTAGCACAGTTAGTGTGGGAGCGCTAAATAGCACTCCACTCATAATATATCCCATTATCAGGTAAGATAAGACCTGTGTATATTAATAGCATAGAAAAAGCTTATGAGAATAAGCAACGTTAACGAAACTTAAACCTGGTTGAGAAAGTTATTCCTATATAAGGGACTAACCTAAAAGTATACACTTAGAGACGTAGATTAATCAAATATTAGGTAGGGTGTCCCAATAATGACAGGACTGAATGAGGCTATTCATATTAGGTGAAGTAACAGTTAAATATACAAACTTGGCAGATCAAAGCTAACTAATTTTTAGAGTAGCATATTAAAGTGTGGCATAATGAGTAGGGATTGGCGAATGTTTCTAAAAATTCGAAATTTAAAACAAATTTTTATACATTCGTTCGTTCGAATCGAATTTCGAATATTTATATAACATTCTATTTTCAAATTTTTGTTCTCAAATTTTTCAATAAAATTCGAAAATATTTGTTTGAATAATAGAATGTATTCATTCAATTTCGAAATGTAATATTCGAATGTGACATTTGAATGTGACATTCAAATTTGAAATAGTATTTCTAGTCTACAACTGTGTTTAATAAATGTAATATTCAAATTTGAATGCTACATTCAAATTCGAATGTCACATTCGAATTTGAAATAGTATTTCTAGTCTAATACTGTGTTTTAAATGTGATATTCGATTCGAATGTGATATTCGATTCAAATGTGACATTCAAATTCGAAATAGTATTTCTAGTCTACAACTGTGTTTAATAAATGTAATATTCGAATTTGAATGCTACATTCGAATTTGAATGTCACATTCAAATTTGAAATAGTATTTCTAGTCTACAACTGTGTTTAATAAATGTAATATTCAAATTTGAATGCTACATTCGAATTTGAATGTCACATTCAAATTTGAAATAGTATTTCTAGTCTAATACTGTGTTTTAATTTAAATGTGATATTCAATTCGAATGTGACATTCGAATTCGAAATAGTATTTCTAGTCTAATACTGTGTTTTATAAATGTAATATTTGAATTTGAATGTGATATTCGATTCGAATGTGACATTCGAAATAGTGTTTCTAGTCTACAATTGTGTTTTATAAATGTAATTTTCGAATTAGAATGTAATATTCGAATGTAATATTCGAATTCAAATGTGACATTCGAAAACTGTAAATAACATTCGAAAATCGAATTTTTAAGAATATTCGTTCTTATCAACATTCTATTATGTAAATCGAATTTCTACAATAACATTCGTTCTAACATTCGAATTCGGATATAAACACATTCGCCCATCCTTAATAATGAGTATAATTAAAATATAAATCTCAGGCAAGTTAGCCATCATAAATTATAGTAATTTAGACTTTCTAGGGTTAAGTGCACATTAGAGATAAAAGGACAGGAAACCCATTTTTTCATGATTCAGATAGGGCATACAATTGTAAACAATTTTTTACTTTACTTGCCAATTTTCCTTCATTCTTATGATATCCTTTATTGAAAGAGCAGCAATGCACTACTGGGAATTAGCTGAACACACCAGTAAGTTAATGAAAGGATGCATAAATGTGCAGCCACCAATCAGCAGCTTGCTCCCAGCTCCTTATCCAACCTAGGTATGCTTTTCAATAACAGATACTACGAGAACAGAGCAAATTAGATTATATAAGTAAATTGGAAATTTGTTTAAAATTGTATGTTCTATCTTAATCGTGAAAGACAATGTTTGGGTTTCATGTCCCTTTAAATTTAGCACTAGGGTGTTAGCAAGGTAAATAGTTGCATAAATTAAACCTTGCTAGCCTGTTGTTATACTAACATGTCATTCCATACCATGTTGAGTACGGCAAAAGGGGGAAACAAGTTTAAAAAATTTGTCAAGCAATAGTAGAGGTTCAAGAAGTTTTCCTTAAGACTGGAATAAATGTCCAAAGCAGTATAATCACTCCTGCTTCTGCCAAAATAGGAGGGTTAATGTTCTTATAAGAGCAGCTGCTGATCATTTCAAGTTCAGGAGAATGTTTGTCGGTTGAACACGCTATCATGCCTGCATTTAAATTCTTGGCAGGGGAGGCTAAAGGTATTGGGCTTGTCTGAGTCTCCTAGGCAAATGCAATTGCGGACCCACCATCCAGGGAGTGACATGACACCAATGCCCTCCCTAGTCGATAGGTCTGGAGGATCCCCTTTGCGCATCTCAAGGGAAAAAGCCAGAATCAGAGGAGAGTCAGCTGACAATATGGTGGGTGAAGAAATATTTGCTGCTTGCTTCATTGATAATGCCACCAAAATAGTTGCTTCCCTTAAAGCAATCTGGAACTGTTGCAGATAGTCTTCTAGCATGTTTTAATAGGTTCAGTTGAGCAATCTTGGGTCTCTTCCATTTCAACCACTTGCTTACCACGTTTGCCGGGGGGGGGGGGGGGGGGTTAATGCTTTCTAAATGTGGCCACTGTGGTCTTCGACAGTCTAGATTGATAAGGCTGGGTGAGCTGAAATATATTTATATCTGTTGATTCTGGAGAGTGTCCTTTATCTGGATCAGCATAAAAGCTGTTTAGATAATAAGATAAGGAACTGATCCATCGGCGGATGACCAGATTATGCAGCCATCAAGTTTGCTGCTGGCCATAACAGCTGTCTGGACAACCCCCCCCCGTTAAATGAACATTTTAATACCTTTCTCTCTACCCCCCCAACTTCTTGTTTACATAGCTTTTCCATAACCAGTACTTAGGTTTTGATATATTATATATAGATGGGGAGATTGAAAACAACTATTTCAAAACACAAAATAAATGTAAAAGAGCTCTTTGTAAAGAATTTAATACACACCAGCATCTTAAATGAATAACTGGGAATGCATTAAATAGGAGAAACGTTTACAGTACACTGTGCTTTTAACATAAATAATTGGCAGCATTTCTAATTAACATAAAATAAAAGCATTCAATTCAAAATAAATAAATTTGTAAGCATGCTGTGTATGCAAATGTAATAAATTCAACATTATTTAGGGTAAAATTACGAGTGAAGTGGCTGGTTAATGCACCCGCGAGCTTGCGGTTTCAGTTTACGCTAATTGCAATTAACCAGAGATCAGACCTCTGATAAATATAAAAAGTTTCCCCAATTTCCCCCAAAATAAAGAGGACAGTCCTTTAAAATAATAATATGAGCATCTTTTTAAAAAACAAAACAAAATGCACAAAGCAGGTATAATATGTTAAGTGAGGGGATGTGGGGTGTTTTTTTTTTTTTTTTT
Organism: Bombina bombina; assembly: GCF_027579735.1. NCBI lineage: Eukaryota > Metazoa > Chordata > Amphibia > Anura > Bombinatoridae > Bombina > Bombina bombina. The sequence continues at coordinate 124,012,938 of NC_069508.1, forward strand.
TTTTTTTTTTTTTTTTTTTTTAAAAACAGCACCTAAAATAATGCCTTTACATGGAGGTTAATTAAAATGCCTTTACATGGAGGTTAATTAAAATGCCTTTACATGGAGGTTAATGGGGGACTGTGTTTTCACTATAAATATAAATGTTATGTGTTAATATGTGTACATAAACATAAAAACACATACATATATGGCATCAGAACGAGGCTCCCATAGGAGCCTATGGAAGCGTGCTCTTGCGATTAAATTGTAATACCAGTGCACATTATCATGCTCTGGAATTACAAAGTTGAGTACTAATATCGCTTAGATGCATGTTATCTGGCCCTTTATCGGCATGAAAACAAGGCTCCCATTGAAGCCTATGGAAGCGCACTCTTGCGAGTGCTTGGCTTCCGCGGAATGCGAGCGCACATTTATGTGCACTGGTATTACTGAATGGAGTGCAAATATTGCACTCGCGTTAGTGAGATATTGCGCTATACTCATAATCTAGCCCTTAAAGGGAAATTAAACCCCCAAATTTTCTTTTATGATTCAGATAGAACATACAATTTTAAACAACTTTTCAATTTAATTCTATTATCAAATTTTCTTAATTATCTTGTTATCCATTGCTGAAGGGACAGCATTGCACTACTGACAAGGAGCTGAAAATATCTATTTAGCCAATCACAAGAGACAAATGTGTGCAGGCACCAATTAGCAGCAGCTCCCACTAGTGTATGATATGTGCTTATTAATTTTTTAACAAGGGATACTAAGAGAACGAAGCACATTTGAAAATAAAAGTGAATTTAAAAGTGTCTTAAAATTACATGCTCTTTCTAATTAATGTAAGTTTAATTTTGACTTTCCTATACCTTTAACCCTTTGAGTGCTAATGACGGCTCTGAGCCGTCACAGAGTTTCTCACTCTGGTGCTAATGGCGGCTCAGAGCCGTCATGAGCACTCTCCCACCTTGAGGGAGATCTGGGGGCTCCTAACCAGTCCTACCCCGGCGATCATGCCTGTAGAGTGACAGGCATCACCGGGGCTTCACGTGATGCATGGTGACGTCACGCACAATGACGTGATGACGTCACCGCGCAACTTTATTTATACTTAACAATGTATGTATAGGAGGAGGGGGCATGCTGCTTATAAGTCTGTATCTCAGGCATCTAAGCAGCTACAGACGCCCAAGACCCACTGTTAGAAAGGTAATCGCCTAACCTTTCCAACAGTGTAAAGCTTTATGGTCTGTAAAAAAAAACAAAAGTTAAAAAAAAAGTTAAAAAATAAAAAAAAAACTTAGAAAATATTAGCACCCAGGTGGGAAAGTGCTTAGCACTCAAAGGGTTAATAAGTAAAAATACTGTGTATACTATTTAACATCCGCACACACATTTCCAATTACAATCTATGAAACATAACGTCATTTTAAAATATGATGCATTTCAAGAGCCTAGTTATTTGTAATGATGTTGGGCAGATAGATTTTTTTTTAAAATACAACTTATTTTCAATATGTTAATCTAATTGATTCATATTACTTTCAGATACCAATTGGATAGCAAAAAAGTTGCATATTTTGTTTTATATTGTATATCTCTCAGGAGATGTAAAGAAAATGGATATTTTTATAGATATTTCTAACATAGAAAGATGCATTATGTTTTCCAATTCAGTGTCTCTGAACAAGCTTCATATCATGTCATTAGTGTTTTTTTCTTTTGAAACTATAATTGAAGTAAAAAGGACTATTTTGCTTTTTACTGCAATTTTACCTCAGTCGAATTGCCATTAGCTATTGAAACTGTGATATGGTAACATCACAGATTTTATAGGTGCAAGGTAACTCAATGAACAGAAACTTTGTCAGTTCATTCAATACGAAAATAGGATAGTAAATCATTAAAGGGACACTGTACCCAAATTTTTTCTTTTGTAATTCAGATAGATCAGCAATTTTAAGCAACTTTCTAATTTACTCCTATTATCAATTTTTCTTCGTTCTCTTGCTATCATTATTTGAAAAATAAGGCATCTAAGCTTCTTTTTGGTTTCAGTACTCTGGACAGCACTTTTTTATTGGTGGATGGATTTATCCACCAATCAGCAAGGACAACCCAGGTTGTTCACCAAAAATGGGCCGGTATCTAAACTTACATTCTTACATTTCAAATAAAGATACCAAGAGAATGAAGAAAATTTGATAATAGGAGTAAATTAGAAAGTTGCTTAAAATTTCATGCTCAATCTGAATCACGAAAGAAAATTTTTGGGTACAGTGTCCCTTTAAAGGGACAGTGTACTGTAATATTTTTCACCTTCAAGGGACATGAAATCCATTTTTTTTCTTTCTTTCATGATTCAGATAGACCATACCATTTTGAACAACTTTCTAAATTACTTCTATTATCTAATTTGTTTTGCTCTCTTGATATTCTTAGTTGAAAAGTATACCTAGGTATTCTCTAGAGCAGCAATACACTACTTGCTTGCTGCTGATTGGTATCTGCACATATATACATGCAGAAAGAGAAGCACATATGTCTGCTGTCATTGGTTCACCTGATGTGTTTAGCTAGCTACCATGTGCATTACTTCCCCTTCGGCAAAGGATACCAAGAGAATGAAGAACATTTGATAGAAGTAAAAGGAAAAGTTGTTTCAAATGTTATGCTTTATCTAAATCATGAAATAAAATGTTTGAGTTTCATGTCCCTTTTGTGTGTATCGCAAATTGTTCCTTTAGGTTAATTTGCTCACTGAAGCCATTATCTCAATATACCCATTGAGATTAACTGTAAGAACAAGTTTATTAAGGGGGTAGCATTAAACATGGCGGCTGGACCTGATTTTCTCCCCGCAGAGTATTATAAGATTCTAATATATCATATTGTGAAACCATTGCATATTCTATTCAATGAGTATTATATTAAAGGAACTCCTATGTCTAAGAATTTCACTAACTCCCTGATTTCATTAATTTTTAAAAAAGATAAGGACCCGGAAAAACTCAGCTCATATCGTCCAATATCATTGTTAAATGTAGACTATAAGCTGTTAGCAAGTATTGTAGCAAATAAATTGAAACCTATTGTAAATGAGATAATTCATAAAGATCAAACAGGGTTTATAGCAGGGAGAATGTCATTCACTAATTTTCGGAAAATATTTCTAACATTAGATTGTTATTGGAATAAACTTAAGGAGAATCCAGATCAGGAGATTAATAGAGCAGTTTTGGCCGTAGATGCAGAAAAAGCTTTTGACTATGTGCATAGAGATCATTTGTTTGAATCATTAATACAGTTTGGTCTTAAAGGTGCATTCTTTACTTGGTCTCAGGTTCCCTTAATCTAGTTAGAGGGACAAGACAAGGCTGCCCAATCTCGCCGTTGCTCTTCAATTTAGTTATTGAATCTCTAGCTGTTACATTAAGGGAAGAGATGCCTGGGATCATGTTAGGAGATAAGGAGCTGCATCTGGCTTTATATGCAGATTATTTGCTGATATTTATTAGTAGCCTAATGAAGAATATTGGGAAGTTAGTTAATATCTTTAAACATTTTAGTTCCTTTTCAGGTTATAAAATGAATATGGAAAAGTCGGAAATCTTGTGGATTAATAAGAATCAGGATTCCCCAGATAACCTGCCCTTTAAGATAAATAAGAACTATATTAAATATTTGGGAATTAATATTGGTACATGTCCAGAAAAATGGTATGATCTTAATTATAAGCCACTCTTTACCCAGATACAAAGAGATTTGAAGAGTTGGGAATGTCTCCCCTTGTCGCTATATGGTAAAATTAATGTTATAAAAATAATAGTTTTCCCGAAGATATTGTACTTTATGCAAAATGTACCATTGTTCCTTAAAAATTTACATTTAAAACTACTTAATAAGACTATTCTAGGATTTTTATGGGGCACAAAGAAAGCAAAAATAGCATTATATAGATTTTCTCAAAGAAAAGAGTTTATAGGTCTAAACCTGCTAAAGATATAACTGGGTATGTTTGGCAAAACTTATTCCAGATTTATTAACAGAATGTAAGCACTTTGTAGTACATGTGTTTGAATCTAGTATTCTGAAGGGGATCGAAATAAAAGCACTCATTCATGGGGGGCGGAGCTAACTGCCTAGCAAAGCAGACGTGTTTGTCTTTAGCTCCCTGCTTACAAGAGATAAAACAGTGTTTTGTATACTAATTAGAAGCCAAGTTTGACTTGCTATAGCTAAATATCAGTTACCCAAAGGAGGAAACTCATTTTTACAGAGCTCCTGAATTTTTTGGACTAACTTGGTGCAGCACGCAGGGCCGCAGCAAGCGACATACAAGCGGCACCGGGTGAACATCAGTCCCAAGACACATTGCAGATCCAGCAGAGCTCCGGAAGGTCGGGGATCCGCTCCGGAGCTTGGGGGACAAAGTTTGAAGTCTCAAGCCCTCCTCACTCACCACCTACGTCTAGATATCGGAGGAACACTCTCTGTAAGTGACGCCGTAGCCATACGGCCAGTGACCCGCTATCCACCATCCGCCGCCTCAGCTCAACCCGACAAGAAGAGTTTGCCAGCAGGGGTTACTGCAGCACCTTACACCTACCTGCATCAGCACTTGTGGAACTCGGATCCGGAGGACTGTAAAAGAGTAGTGGCGCGAAAGGTCGCCAACTTTTTTCTGGGCCTGCACCTGTGACTAAAACACCCGGTCATTGGTAGACCTCAGAGCTGCCTACACACTTTCCAACAGAGAACTCCAAGAGGCCGGTAAGATAATAGGGCAGTTCCTATCATTAGCTTTTACCCTTTGGCCACATGTGACTCTTGTGAGACTCTGATACGCAGATTGGGGCTATACTGCTGCACTTCAGACATTTAACTCAGACTCGTCTTACACGCAGTAAACTAAACCCCAGTAATAACATCTCCACTTCTTAGAGGCCTTGAGAACTGCAAGCATTATCTACAATACCGACCCTGTTATTATAGGAGGACAGTGTAGCCTCTATATAGACAAATTTTCCAATTAAACATCATCTCTGTATATTAAAGGCTTGCCTAATTGTTTTTTTCTGGACCATATAGTGAGCAGGCGTCTCCCCTAAACAAACTGCAGACCCTGCTGTGAGGCATATTGAAACCTGAAATACTTGGGCCTATTACAGAACCTTGCTGCCTGGCCATCCTCTGCTCACTTAGCCAGCTACCAGGCCAAATTAGACCACATACAGGGCCTTGCCCACGCACAGATAGAGCCCTTTGACTAGCCGCTTAGTCCATTCTTACCCCTTCTCATCTGCTTACTACAGGTGGGACACCCTTAAATGGGACAGTGCTTTAGGTCAATAATTGGATTGGTATTTACCGTATATGCAGCTGCATAAGCTGGCACTTTAATTTACACCACTACTAATACGGAATTTGATAACTTACTTTACTAGAGGTAATTTCCTAACAATACCCCTAGGGAACGGAGCTAATAAAGAGTACAGCACAGGTCCTGCAGCAGAGAGCCTTATAATAACTGTCTCAGTGTGCCCTAGGACAATAATTGGATTGGTATTTACAGTGTATACAGCCAAACTAGCTGGAACTTGAATGTAAACCATAACTCCAATGAAATTTGCTGACTTACCTTTATAGTGGAGCTTCCTGACAGTATCCCTAAAGGGCGAAACTAATAGGGAGTACAATAAAGATATTAAAGTAGAGAGCCTTATGATTATTGCTTGGCATGTTATTCTCCTTTAAGGATGCTCACTACAGCAATATGAGAGGGTAAAACCCTGACGGGCCGGCAGCTGGGGAAATGCCAGGGAGCCTTCTGGCCCGATAGCTATGTGATAGTATCAAGTTAAACTCAACTTCCAATACTACATCGTCTTGACCAATACAGTGTGCTCATCAGGACATCAGCTTCAAATCTATTCTAGCAGAATCTGTGGTGCAGTGAACTGCTGTTTTTTCCCTAATATGCCACAGGGATCTAGGAGGAAAACTACAAATCAAGCTGCTTACAAGAAGTCGCTAGCAGACCACTTTAAGCCCAAATCCCATCTACAGCGAACACCTGCTATTGAAAACAATAAGGCCAGCCCTCGCTCTGATAGTGACTCGCTAGACCTAGATTCACTAAGCACTTCTGATTCACCACCTACCATGGCTTCAGAAATTGTGGACACACTCACCCAGAGGATCAATAATTTGCAAGATTCACTAACCAAAACTATCAAAAGTTTGATTGCCGATCTTAAGAAAGATATTGGGGCCATAGGAGAAAGAGTAGATACTCTTGAACAGAAGCAAGAGGACCTCATAGTGGAACAAGTTCACTTATCTAACCATTCTCAAATAATGGTAGACATGCTGGACACTGTGGCCTAGATTTGGAGTTTTGTCGGTAACGACCCGAAAAACTAACGCCGGCTTTTTTCTGGCCGCACCATAAAAATAACTCTGGTATCGAGAGTCCACATAAAGGCTGCGTTAGGCTCCAAAAAAGGAGCGTAGAGCATTTTTAACGCAGCTTCAACTCTCGATACCAGAGTTGCTTACGGACGCGGCCAGCCTCAAAAACGTGCTCGTGCACGATTCCCCCATAGGAAACAATGGGGCTGTTTGAGCTGAAAAAAACTCAAACACCTGCAAAAAAGCCGCGTTCAGCTCCTAACGCAGCCCCATTGTCTGCTATGCGGTAACCCTTCCTACGTCTGCACTTAACACTCTAACATGTACCCCGAGTCTAAACACCCCTAACCTTACACTTATTAACCCCTAATCTGCCGCCCCCGCTATCGCTGACCCCTGCATATTATTATTAACCCATAATCTGCCGCTCCGTAAACCGCAGCTACTTACATTATCCCTATGTACCCCTAATCTGCTGCCCCTAACACCGCCGACCCCTATATTATATTTATTAACCCCTAATCTGCCCCCCACAACGTCGCCTCCAACTGCCTACACTTATTAACCCCTAATCTGCCGACCGGACCTGAGCGCTACTATAATAAAGTTATTAACCCCTAATCCGCCTCACTAACCCTATCATAAATAGTATTAACCCCTAATCTGCCCTCCCTAACATCGCCGACACCTAACTTCAATTATTAACCCCTAATCTGCCGACCGGAGCTCACCGCTATTCTAATAAATGTATTAACCCCTAAAGCTAAGTCTAACCCTAATACTAACACCCCCCTAAGTTAAATATAATTTAAATCTAACGAAATTAATTAACTCTTATTAAATAAATTATTCCAATTTAAAGCTAAATACTTACCTGTAAAATAAATCCTAAAATAGCTACAATATAAATTATAATTATATTATAGCTATTTTAGGATTTATATTTATTTTACAGGTAACTTTGTATTTATTTTAACCAGGTACAATAGCTATTAAATAGTTAAGAACTATTTAATAGCTAAAATAGTTAAAATAATTACAAATTTACCTGTAAAAGAAATCCTAACCTAAGTTACAAATAAACCTAACACTAGACTATCAATAAATTAATTAAATAAACTACCTACAATTACCTACAATTAACCTAACACTACACTATCAATAAATTAATTAAATACAATTGCTACAAATAAATACAATTAAATAAACTAGCTAAAGTACAAAAAATAAAAAAGAACTAAGTTACAAAAAATAAAAAATATTTACAAACATAAGAAAAATATTACAACAATTTTAAACTAATTACACCTACTCTAAGCCCCCTAATAAAATAACAAAGCCCCCCAAAGTAAAAAAATGCCCTACCCTATTCTAAATTACTAACGTTCAAAGCTCTTTTACCTTACCAGCCCTGAACAGGGCCCTTTGCGGGGCATGCCCCAAGAAATTCAGCTCTTTTGCCTGTAAAAAAAACCATACAATACCCAAGACCCCCAACATTACAACCCACCACCCACATACCCCTAATCTAACCCAAACCCCCTTAAATAAACCTAACCCCTTAAATAAACCTAACACTCAATCAGATTGAGCTTGCATTCTATTGGCTGATCGGAACAGCCAATAGAATGCGAGCTCAATCTGATTGGCTGATCGGATCAGCCAATCGGATTGAACTTGATTCTGATTGGCTGATTCCATCAGCCAAACAGAATATTCCTACCTTAATTCCGATTGGCTGATAGAATCCTATCAGCCAATCGGAATTCGAGGGACGCCATTTTGGATGACGTCATTTAAAGGAACCGTCATTCGTCGTTCAGTCGTCGGCCAGGATGGATGTTCCGAGGTGGAGGTCTTCAGGATGCTGCCGCTTCGCTCCGGATGGATGCCGCTTGGATGAAGACTTCAATCGGATGGAAGACCTCTTCTGGCCCGCTTGGATGAAGACTTCAGCCGGATCATGGACCTCTTCAGCCCCCCGCTTGGGCTTGGATCAGGACATCGGAGGAGCTCTTCTGGACCGATCGGTGAACCTGGTATGGTGAAGACAAGGTAGGATGATCTTCAGGGGCTTAGTGTTAGGTTTATTTAAGGGGGGTTTGGGTTAGATTAGGGGTATGTGGGTGGTGGGTTGTAATGTTGGGGGGGTATTGTATGTTTTTTTTTACAGGCAAAAGAGCTGAATTTCTTGGGGCATGCCCCGCAAAGGGCCCTGTTCAGGGCTGGTAAGGTAAAAGAGCTTTGAACTTTAGTAATTTAGAATAGGGTAGGGCATTTTTTTTATTTTGGGGGGCTTTGTTATTTTATTAGGGGGCTTAGAGTAGGTGTAATTAGTTTAAAATTGTTGTAATATTTTTCTTATGTTTGTAAATATTTTTTTATTTTTTGTAACTTAGTTCTTTTTTATTTTTTGTACTTTAGCTAGTTTATTTAATTGTATTTATTTGTAGCAATTGTATTTAATTAATTTATTGATAGTGTAGTGTTAGGTTAATTGTAGGTAATTGTAGGTAGTTTATTTAATTAATTTATTGATAGTCTAGTGTTAGGTTTATTTGTAACTTAGGTTAGGATTTCTTTTACAGGTAAATTTGTAATTATTTTAACTATTTTAGCTATTAAATAGTTCTTAACTATTTAATAGCTATTGTACCTGGTTAAAATAAATACAAAGTTACCTGTAAAATAAATATAAATCCTAAAATAGCTATAATATAATTATAATTTATATTGTAGCTATATTAGGATTTATTTTACAGGTAAGTATTTAGCTTTAAATTGGAATAATTTATTTAATAAGAGTTAATTAATTTCGTTAGATTTAAATTATATTTAACTTAGGGGGGTGTTAGTATTAGGGTTAGACTTAGCTTTAGGGGTTAATACATTTATTAGAATAGCGGCGAGATTCGGTCGGCAGATTAGGGGTTAATAATTGAAGTTAGGTGTCGGCGATGTTAGGGAGGGCAGATTAGGGGTTAATACTATTTATTATAGGGTTAGTGAGACGGATTAGGGGTTAATAACTTTATTATAGTAGCGCTCAGGTCCGGTCGGCAGATTAGGGGTTAATAAGTGTAGGCAGGTGGAGGCGACGTTGTGGGGGGCAGATTAGGGGTTAATAAATATAATATAGGGGTCGGCGGTGTTAGGGGCAGCAGATTAGGGATACATAAGGATAACGTAGGTGGCGGCGCTTTGCGGTCGGCAGATTAGGGGTTAATAAGTGTAGGCAGGTGGAGGCGACGTTGAGGGGGGCAGATTAGGGGTTAATAAATATAATACAGGGGTCGGCAGTGTTAGGGGCAGCAGATTAGGGGTACATAAGGATAACGTAGGTGGCGGTCGGTAGATTAGGGGTTAAAAATTTTTTTTCGAGTGTCGGCGATGTGGGGGGACCTCGGTTTAGGGGTACATAGGTAGTTTATGGGTGTTAGTGTACTTTAGAGTACAGTAGTTAAGAGCTTTATAAACCGGCGTTAGCCCAGAAAGCTCTTAACTACTGACTTTTTTCCTGCGGCTGGAGTTTTGTCGTTAGATGTCTAACGCTCACTTCAGAAACTACTCTAAATACCGGAGTTAGAAAAATCCCATTGAAAAGATAGGATACGCAATTTACGTAAGGGGATCTGCGGTATGGAAAAGTTGCGGCTGGAAAGTGAGCGTTAGACCCTATTTTGAGTGACTCCAAATACCGGCGGTAGCCTAAAACCAGCGTTAGGAGCCTCTAACGCTGGTTTTCACGGCTAACGCCAAACTCTAAATCTAGGCCTATGGAAGCCAAGATGGCGGATATGGAGGACCACTCTCGCCGCAACAACTTGCGGTTTAGAGGAATACCGGAGAGCATCCCACCGACAGACCTAGAATCCTTTCTCAGTGAATTCTGTTCCTTCCTAAAGACCCCGCTTCTACCCAATGAAAGCTTACTGGACTGTGTGTACAGACTGTCGAGAGGCAAGAATGTGTCAGCTGAAAAACCTTGGGATGTTATTGCCCGTTTTCATTTCTTTATGTACAAGGAACAGATAGCCAGAGCAATGTTTTCTAATCCGACCCTTCCTGAATGGTTCCATGGCATACAGGTATTCCCTGACCTTTCACAATATGCCATTCAGAAAAGGGCCACCTTCAAAGAGGCCACTAAGAAGTTGAGACAACAGGGCATCAAATATCGATGGGGATATCCTACGAAATTACTCATCCAAAAGGAAGGGCATCTCTTTTCTGCCACAATGCCAGACAGAGTTTTCCAATACCTTTAGGAACTGGGACCCCACACAGTCAACTTCAACTAGAGAGGACCCACACACCAGCTCTACTCTTCCACCTCCAGAGAAGCCATTCAAGCCTCCAAACATAGCTAACCTTCTCAGCCCCTCTGCTACAGAAAAGGCTCCCTCTACCACAGAGACAATCTACTTCCAAGCCCACGTCTTTCAACAGTGAGATGCTGTTGCCACCTGATCCCACGTGCACAAAGGGGTTGTCCACAGATGGTCGAGATGTCCTGGACTCTGACTGATCCATATACCCAAGACGATAAGTATTAATACTTGAGGAGAGAGAAGACGGGGGGGGGGGGGGTTGTTTTTTAGTTTTCATCTTTCTACTGTCAATTTACATTGGCTATGTTCTATGTTGTAACTGTTTATTAGTGATGTTCTTTTTTTGCTCCCAACAAGAGACATTTGAAAAGTTGGACTCTTTCTGATCCTAGTTAATAATGCCTTATTATTATTATTATTATTATTATTCTTTATTTATAAAGCGCCAACAGATTCCGCAGCACTGTTCATAGGTAACAAAGATAAAAGGACAGTACAATATCAGACACCAGACAAAATTTAACAAACAAATACAGGAGGAATTGGGAGCCCTGTTCCCGTGGGAACTTACAATCTAAATCTGAATTCTCAATACCTAACTTATGTACGAGTCAAATGAGAGTAACTCTCCACTAACTGTCATGCCTAATCAACTCTCTATGTTGTCAAATATCTTGAGACAGAGCTCCGGGTCACAGTTGTGACGGGGAGGCTTGACTTCATGAAGTAGGTGATGGGGGTGCTCAACATGTAGGTCTTGTGACTATTTGCCAACTTTTTATAATAACCAGGATATGTATAACAATGTTATCTTCACATATGCTATATCTGTTCTTTTATTAGTTACTGTTATAAGAATTTAGCAGGGTTTAATTTGCTCATGAGTCAGAGGAGAGCGGGTTCCTCATAGCTGCTCTGCCTGGCCGCCACTCAGCGAAGCCAATCACTTTTAGATAGTGCTCCTGATCACAGATGTTATACAGAGGATTGGATTTGGGGAGCAGGTGGCGGGGTAGCCCAGCATGGAAGTTGTGTGCCTGATTAGCGGCATGTCTGTGAATGTGTTATTTTTCCATGCACTAGGCCTGTTTCCCAATAAACATAGATTTGAGAGTTTCCTGTTCTTACAGCTAGATGTATGATTTCTGCTTCACTCAATATAAATGTTTGACCTACCTGATATGAACAACTGTAATCATTTGACCGCTATACCTACTGTTGTGCTCTGTCTGGCTGGTGGGGGGAGCTCTGGGCCAATATAAGAGGGGTTTCCTCTAGTCCTATGGTAATTTTTGTTGGCCGTGGGCTCTAAATGCAGGGGAGGCAGACCACTAGAGATGCATTCATTCTTAAGATTGTACTCTGTATGTATTGGGGATTATATTGTTGAGAAATGCTGTATCTTATTCCCACATATGTAGTTGTAATTCACCCTATGGAGAACCTGAATGGGTTACTTGAGATGATTGATGGTAAAAGGGAATCCCCGACTTAGACTGTGAACTCCCCAGGTATGATCAATCAGTAACCCCTCGCCAGCCTTACATTAAGCCCCTGACTTAGAAGACTACTCTATTATCCATAATACACAACATTAGATTACCACATGTCTAAGACTCTTCATAAGCTTCCTACACCGAGATATGTTCCGAGATAAAGCAATACTCCTACAGCACATAGCCTAAACTGTAGATACATCCAATTCCTCTGAACCAATCCCTGCTTGTCTATACCTATAACGAGCATGAACTTAACTCTCCCGGTGCCCGCTCTCTCCCCAATTGGGACCTAGTGACGTGATATCTTCAGTTTTACTTTTAACAGTAATAGTAATCCCTGACTTCTCTCTCCCTTCCTTCAATATTGTAACTTGTTTACTAATGCTTGATTATTATATTTTTTTCCAGCTGCCGGTTTTATCGGTAGCTATCCTGTAGTAACTCAAGAGCTCTAACCCCCCCATGAAACATAAGTTTACACAGTAAACACCAGAACGCAGATTCTATAACTTCTTTTCGCCTATAAGTGCGAATCACTTTTTCTGCCTTTTCTGTTCTTTTTCCCTTTTTGCCACTTCCAGCATTTGAGTTTGCCAATCCCGACGGCAGGGGCCAGGGCTATCTATGCAGGTTCCCTTTAAGGTCTAACTTTCCTCATTTTTTTTTGAGCATACCTACTAGCCTATTGCCTATAGGCATACTTTCTTCCCCGCCCAGTTTTCCTCCTGTTACTCTCCTTAGTAGTGTCTTGTGTGGGTTTTTTTGTTTTTTTTTGTTATCCTCTCTCCCTGTATCTTAATATGACTCGACCAACTGAGCTGACGTTCCTTACTCTCAATGTCAAGGGAGTCACTGGGCTTCCTTGCAGGTTCCTTCTCTTAAATTCCCTCAGTTCCCAGATGTTTTCCACTCAACCTATAAAGATAAGTCCCGAGGGGTTTCTATTTTCATTGGGAGACACGCCCCCTTCCAGCTGATCTAACAGATATGTGACGATGAGTTACGGTTCCATATTTTGATTTGCAAATTGGGAAACCAACTATACACGTTAGTCAATGTGTATGCACCAAACCAGAGACAGGTGGCATTCCTAAGAAAACTCTTGATTACAGTGGACAGACTGAAGCAGGGAACCCTTATAGTTGGGGGTGATTTCAATCTGGTCTGGGATCCATATATAGATAAGAAAATACCTGCACTTAAAACCTTGGACTCTTATTCTCTATCAGTGGCCCCTAAATTCCGAACTGAAATATTTCAGTATTCTTTATATGACGTATGGAGGGCACTCCACCCTGATTCAAGGGACTACACTTATTTCTCGGCTTCACATAGGTCTTATTCCCGCCTTGACTATTTCTTTGTCGACTCCTGGACGATGAATTCTGTAACAGAATCAAGAATTCACTATTGTGTCTGGTCAGACCATGATGCAGTCTCTCTTAAGATCAAAAGTGGAGAAATCCATGGGGTTAAACTGTCATGGAATGTCCCCAAATTTCTTTGGAAAGATGCCCTGTTTATCCAACACCTTCGGGAGGAGATCCAAAATGTCCTTGCAATAAATAAAGAGGGTCAGACTTCTCACCAGGTGAGATGGGCGGCACTGAAGGCCTTCCTAAGGGGAGTATGCATCTATAAGCTTGCCAAAATACGCAAGCTCTCAAAGGCACCTCTAGGTAAATTATTTCAAGAGCTAAGATTGGCGGAAAGCCAAAATAGAGCAAATCCATCTCAGCAATGCTCATCTGAAGTTACTCGTTTGAGGGGCCTGATAAAGGATCTGGAACTCAATAGGATCCAGAAAGCGTTGGCTACCTTCAGACAAGTATTATACCACAAGAGTAATAAAGCTGACTCCCTATTAGCCAATAAACTCAAATGTCGTACAGCTGCTGCCAGAATTCTGTTCATCTCACACAAAGGTCAGAAGGTATACGCACCGGCAGATATTGGAACAGTATTTGCGGAGTTCTATGAGAACTTATATAACATTAAAACCTGTGAGTCACCTGAGGAGGCCTCTGTTGAAGAGATATCCCAGTTTCTCCAGAAACTACACCTGCCAATGCTTACAGACGAACATAGAGATGCCCTGATACAACCTTTTCATGCTAGAGAGATCACATTGGCGATCAGAAATCTTAAAAATAATAAAGCACTGGGACCTGATGGCCTTCCTGGGAGCTTTTACAAAAAGTTCTCAAACCTACTTATGCCAGTTCTTTACCCTCTTTTCAATGAAATTAAATCAGAGGGCAAACTGCTTTGTGAATTTTTAGAGGCTTCTATAATTACTATTCTTAAGCCAAATAAGGACCCCGCATTATGCGGTAGTTATTGCCCGATCTCACTGATAAATGTGGACACCAAACTTTATTCTAAACTTCTCGCGGATAGAATGGTCTCCCTTCTACCTTCTCTTATACACATAGACCAGGTAGGATTTACCAAAGGATGACAAGGTCCTGATAATACGAGGAGGCTGCTATCGGTCTTATCTGATGCCAGCAGGAGTGGTGCTTCGATGGTGGCCCTGTTGTTGGACGCTGAAAAGGCCTTCGACAGGGTCAGGTGGGAGTACTTATCTGAGGTACTTAAGGTATTCGGATTCCCTCATCAGATAATTATAGCCATTCAAACGCTTTACTCGGCACTGCTTGCCAGGGTGAGAGGCCCTGGGTTCTGCTCTCCTGAACTGCCCCCTGACACCCCTCCTCTTCTCCCTGGTTATGGAACCATTCGCACAAGCGGTCAGAAACTCCCCACAGATAACTGGGATCAGGTATCCCATGCAGGAAGAGAAGATCTTGCTATTTGCGGATGATGTCACATTGTTATTGACTAACCCGGAGACTTCTATCCTTGCAGTTTTCCATTTGATAGACCTATTTATGAAAGTTAGCTATTATAAATCCAATAGGTTGAAAACAGAAGCATACACCCTTAATTCTCTGCCTGACTGACAGACCGCTCTTCGGAAAGCTTTTGACTTTCAATGGTCTGACTCTCACTTGACGCATTTAGGAATATTTCTGAGTGGTAACCATGACTCGGTGGTGAGTATGAATTTTGATAGACTCCTAGGAGAATTGAAATCCCTGACACTAAAGTTGGACTTCCAGGAGGTCTCGTTGCTGGGTAGGGTAGCGACAGTTAAAAAGTCACTCTTACCGAAGGTCCTTTATTTATTCAGATGTCTCCCACTCAACATCCCCTATGGATATCTACAACAAATCCATATGCCTAGATTTAGAGTTATGCGGTAGCCGTCAAAAGCAGCGTTAAGGGGTCCTAATGCTGCTTTTGGCCGCCCACTGGTATTTAGAGTCGTGTAGGTAAAGGTCTAAGGCTCACTTTCAAGCCACGACTTTTCCATACCGCAGTTCCTTTTACGTCAATTGCGTATCCTATTTTTTCAATGGGATCTTCCTAACGCCGGTATTGAGAGTCTTGGCTGAAGTGAGCAGTAGACCCTCTACCAACAAGACTAGAGCGGCAGAAAAAAGTCAGTAGTTAAGAGCTTTATGGGCTAACGCCGGTTTATAAAGCTCTTAACTACTGTGAAATAAAGTACACTAACACCCATAAACTACCTATGTACCCCTAAACCGAGGTCCCCCCACATCGCCGCCACTATAATAAATTTTTTTAACCCCTAATCTGCTGACCGCACACCGCCGCCACCTACATTATCCTATGAACCCCTAATCTGCTGCCCCTAACATCGCCGACACCTACATAATATTTATTAGCCCCTAATCTGCCCCCCAACGTCGCCGCTACCTTACCTACACTTATTAACCCCTAATCTGCCTACCAGACCTCGCCACTACTCTTATAAATGTATTAACCCCTAAGCTAAATCTAACCCTATCCCGCCCCTTAAATTAATATAATTTTAATCTAACAAAATAAATTAACTCTTATTAACTAAAGTATTCCTATTTAAAACGAAATACTTACCTGTAAAATAAACCCTAATATAGCTACAATATAATGAATAATTATATTGTAGCTATTTTAGGATTTATATTTATTTTACAGGCAACTTTGTATTTATTTTAACTAGGTACAATAGCTATTAAATAGTTATTAACTATTTAATAGTTACCTAGTTAAAATAATTACAAAATTACCTGTAAAATAAATCCTAACCTAAGTTAGAATTAAACCTACCACTACACTATCAATAAATTAATTAAATAAACTACCTACAATTACATACAATTAAATACACTAAACTAAATTACAAAGAAAAACAAACACTAAATTACAAAAAATAAAAAAAGAATACAATAATTTTAAACTAATTACACCTACTCTAAGCCCCCTAATAAAATAAAAAAGCCCCCCAAAATAATAAAGGTCCCTACCCTATTCTAAATTAAAAAGTTAACAGCTCTATTACCAGCCCTTAAAAGGGCTTTTTGCGGGGCATGCCCCAAAGTAATCAGCTCTTTTGCCTGTAAAAAAAAACATGATAACACCCCCCAACATTAAAACCCACCACCCACATACCCCTACTCTAACCCAAACCCCCCTTAAATAAACCTAACACTACCCCCCTGAAGATCTCCCTACCTTGAGCCGTGTTCACCCAGCCGGGCACCGATGGACCAAAAGAGGACATCAGGAGCGGCAGAAGTCTTCATCCTATCCGGGCAGAAGAGGACATCCGGACCGGCAGACATCTTCATCCAAGCAGCATCTTCTATCTTCATCCATCCGACGAGGAGCGGCTCCATCTTCAAGACCTCCGGCGCGGAACATCCTCTTCCTTCCGATGACTACCGACGAATGAAGGTTCCTTTAAGTGACGTCATCCAAGATGGGCCTCGGTTTAGGGGTACATAGGTAGTTTATGGGTGTTAGTGTACTTTAGAGCACTGTAGTTAAGAGCTTTATAAACCGGCGTCAGCCCATAAAGCTCTTAACTACTGACTTTTTTCTGCGGCTGGAGTCTTGTCGGTAGAGGGTCTACCGCTCACTTCAGCCAAGACTCTAAATACCAGCATTAGGCAGATCCCATTGAAAAGATAGGATACGCAATTGGCGTAAGGGGCTCTGCGGTATGGAAAAGTCGCAGCTTGAAAGTGAGCGTTAGACCCTTTCCTGCCTGACTCTAAATATCAGCGGCCGGCCAAAACCAGCGTTAGGACCCCTTAACGCTGCTTTTGACGGCTAACGCAGAACTCTAAATCTAGGCCATTGTCTTTATATAACAACCCCACTTCCAAAAAAAATTCTTGATATTTAATTCTACATTTAACATATAATCCAAATGTTGTAAAATAAATTTTGCTTTGATAGTATTTAATAATTGTGTGAAACTCGTTTTTTTTTTAGACTTCCAAGAGGAGAAGATTATATTTCTCCCACACATAATTACAATATTAATTAATTTAGAACGAACATTCTCCCATTTACCTTCTATTAAGAAGATAGCATCTTCTTTTTGAAGATAGCTATACTGTCCGATTGTCTTAGATAACCAGAATGCCATTTTAAACCATAATTCCCTTACCTTGGGTCAGCGCAAAATACAATGCATCAAATTAGCTGCGGGGAAGTTACATCTATGGCATGACACATTCTTGCTTCTATTTCCTCCCCAGCTAGCTAGACCACTAGGTGTAATATATGCTCTATTTAAAAGTTTGATATGAGCTTCGCACCCTGAACTATATAGAGTTGCTTTCCAAGCCCTTTTTACACTTTTTGAATTATTAAACTATTTATTGAACTACAATCTTCTGACCATTTCAGTGTGAGCTTATCCAAAATATTTATCCCCTCTCTTTCCATGATTAACCCATACCAAAATGAAATAGAATGGAACTCTACCCTAAACAAGGTGCATCCCTTCATTATTGGAATTTGATATTCTGCATAAAGATTTTTGGGTGTCCTCTTCTGCCCCATCAGATTAAGAATTCGGCCCGGTTGGGTGAAGCTGACTCAAGGTAGGGAGATCTTCATGGGGGTAGTGTTAGGTTTATTTAAGGGGGGTTTGGGTTAGAGTAGGGGTATGTGGGTGGTGGGTTTTAATGTTGGGAGGTTGTATTTTTTTTTACAGGCAAAAGAGCTGATTACTTAGGGGAATACCCCGCAAAAAGCCCTTTTAAGGGCTGGTAAAAGAGCTGGTTACTTTTTAATTTAGAATAGGGTAGGGACCTTTATTATTTTGGGGGGCTTTTTTATTTTATTAGGGTGCTTAGAGTAGGTGTAATTAGCCTAATATTTTTGTAATCTTTTTTTATTTTTTGTAATTTATTGTTTTTTTTTTTTGTAATTTAGTTTAGTTTATTTAATTGTATGTAATTGTAGGTAATTTATTTAATTAATTTATTGATAGTGTAGTGTTAGGTTTAATTGTAACTTAAGTTAGGATTTATTTTACTGGTAATTTTGTAATTATTTTAACTAGGTAGCTATTAAATAGTTAATAACTATTTAATAGCTATTGTACCTAGTTAAAATAAATACAAAGTTGCCTGTAAAATAAATATAAATCCTAAAATAGCTACAATATAATTATTTGTTATATTGTAGCTATATTAGGGTTTATTTTACAGGTAAGTATTTAGTTTTAAATAGGAAGACTTTAGTTAATAAGAGTTAATTTATTTTGTTAGATAAAAATTATATTTAATTTAGGGGGGTGTTAGGGTTAGACTTCGCTTTAGGGGTTAATACATTTATTAGAGTTGCGGGGAGGTCCGGTCAGCAGACTAGGGGTTAATACTTGAAGTTAGGTGGCGGCGATGTTAGGGAGGGCAGATTAGGGGTTAATACTATTTATTATAGGGTTTGCGAGGCGGGAGTGCAGTGGTTTATGGGTTAATAACTTTATTAGAGTAGCGGTGAGGTCCGGTCGGCAGATTTGGGGTTAATAAGTGTAGGTAAGGTAGCGGCGACGTTAGGGGGGGGCAGATTAGGGGGTAATAAATATAATATAGGTGTCGGCGATGTTAGGGGCAGCAGATTAGGGGTATATAGGTATAATGTAGGTTGCGGCAGTGTACGGAGCGGCAGATTAGGGGTTAATATAATGCAGGTGTCAGCGATGTCAGGGGCGGCAGATTAGGGGTTAATAAGTGTAAGGTTAGGGGTGTTTAGACTCGGGGTTCATGTTAGGGTGTTAGGTGTAGACTTAGAAAGCGTTTCCCCATAGGAAACAATGGGGCTGCGTTGGGGGCTGAACGCTGCTTTTTTGCAGGTGTTAGTTTTTTTTCATCCCAAACTGCCCCATTTTTTCCTATGGGGGAATCGTGCATGAACACGTTTTAGCTGCTTACCGCTACCGTAAGCAACGCTGGTATTGAGGGTTGAAGTGGCGGTACATTAGGCTCAACGCACCCTTTTTGTAGCCTAAAGCAGCCCTTCAGACAACTCTAAATATCAGCGTTGTCTTAAGGGTGCATGGGGAAAAAAAGCGGCGTTAGCTACACGGGTCTTTACCGACAAAACTCTAAATCTAACCGTATGCCTTTAAATTTGCAAAAACAATATATATATATCCATTTGTTAAAGGGATACTAAACCCATTTTTTTTTTCTTTCATGATTCAGATAGAGCATGAGATTTTAAGCAACTTTCTAATTTACTCCTATTATCAATTTTTCTTTGTTCTCATGCTATCTTGATTTGAAAAAGCAGTACTGTAAGCTTTAGAGCAGCCCATTTTTGTGTTCAGAACCTGGGTAGCACTTGCTGATTTGTGGCTAAATGTAGCAAACCAATCAGCAAGAGCTACCCAGGTGCTGAACTAAAAATGGAGTGGCTCCTAACCTTTCATTACTGCTTTTTCAAATCAAGATAACATGAGAACAAAGAAAAATGGATAATAGGAGTAAATTAGAAAGTTGCTTAAAATTGTATGCTCTATCTGAATCATGAAAGAAAAAAGTTGGGGTTAGTATCCCTTTAATACTTTATATGTGCAAAATGATATGCTAAGGGGGGATATTATACAGATTTAAGTTGCTACGGTTTTCTCCAATACACCCCCCACCCCTTGTTATATAGTTTTATGGCTGGGAGGAGCATGGATAATGGATACAATATAATTAGCACAACTTTTTAAAGCATACAGTTTTTTTTTGAGGTGTAAGGTTTTCTTCTTTTGTCCATCTGTTTTCAAATGGTATCTTTTTTAGGATATCTGACTTTTTCAGGAGAGTTTCTGAGAATAATAGGTTTAAAGTAATCCTTATCAATTGTAATTAAAGCACCTTGTAGGATATACCTCTGTTGGTTTATAAGGTGGAAAATTTAGAAAAGGGAAGGAAGGGACAAATATTTTATGGAAAAAAACAACAAAAAACAAAAAAAAACAAAGAAGAACAATGAAATCTGGAGTCTGTGGAGAAGTATTGGTTTTAATGGTTTACTGCTGAAGTTCCTAGCTAAGAGTTATTAGTTTGGGGGTAAGATATATCCGAGCTATGTCTCGGAAACTAAAATCTAAAATGTTTTGTTTCTCGTTATGTTTGTTTTTCTTTTTTTTAATATTCTTGATGGTGTTTTTGTCAGCTCCTTCCTAAACAATAAAAAGATTTATAGAAAAAAACAAAACAAAAAAAAAACTGTAAGAACAAGTCTCTTGTACCTTATATCACTCTCTCTATGTACAAATGCAATAATATCAATGAGCAAAGCCAGCTATTTCAATTGCACAAATAACCCTAACATAGTAATTTCTAATTTATTTAATACAGTGCAGCTGGTATTACAAGTAATTTGAGAACTCAATAAGGTAGATTAAGAGTGGAGTGCAATCAATAGCGCAGTATGTGTTTACTTGTACTCAGTCTAGTGCTAAGAATAATACACTATCTGGCATTACAAGTGGATGGTTAAACATTTAACTTGAGCATCTTAATACAACTTGCAGCTGAAACTTGTTGTGGCTAGTACAGGGAGTACCATTGGGGCACTAATTGTACTTTGGTTAAAAGTGATAAGATAAGTATTACACAAGAGTATAATTTAAAATACTGAAATAAAACATTATTATTAGTATTGCGCAGAACTACACGAATAACCCCACTACCTACTCACCATTGAGTTAGCTCATCCTCTCCTTAGCTTTCGAGTGATATCCAATATGAATATTACTGTGTACTTCATAATAGACGTATGTGATATTCAACATGCAAATGTTAGTGCACTCTAGACTTTGAGCTACATTTATCATAGGTCAGATGGAAATGATTCACATGCACTGTCCACATTTAAATTTGCACAGACTTGTGGTATTCACCCCCTGCTTACAGGCGACCATTTGGCCGTAAGCAGGGTCTTTCAATCATCCTGACTGGATTGGAATGATTTCAATCTGTTAACTTTCAAAAACTTGTTCCATTCAAAAACATGTAAGATTGTACTGTAAATCTATCATTATTTAGTTTTGAGAATTTGGATTGTGATTGTTCGAACACAAGTGGCACATGTTCAGTATAGGTCCACATTTTACCCAAATTATCATTTTAAATAATTCTGGTAATAAACAATGAAAATGGCTTATTGTCATTGTATCAACATCAAAAATGTCTCATTGGCTGATGATAACATGCTGAAATTGCAGATTATAGATTGTGATCAGGCTTTAAATCTAGGGATATAATTTTGTGAGTCACATACAATTTAAATATATTCTAAATGAAAAATATATTTTCTTATTTTTTTCCTCCTAATGTTTTGCTCAATCCATTAGAAATAATCACATTATTAAACTAAAACTAAAGAAAATACACATAAAATAATGATAATCTGTTATACATAATTATACAAGTCCAATTTTAATAATGTGTAAAAAAAATATCGCAAACATAGAATTTAATTACATTCTTCTTATTACTGTTTTATACAAACCACCTCAACCTATAACATTTTATAGAAAAATGTTATTCATGCATGTAACAATAAATACAGTTTGTGTCAAGAAGTTATATTATTCCTTTAATTTCAGAAATCTCTCAAGTGTATAGTTTATGCAAACCTATGACTGAGTAACCAAGTTCAAGGAAATACTGTCTTAATTACCTTTGAGAGGACTAATAACTGATTTAGAATTATATTGATCATTTTTCACCAGCTATTAAATCCAGGGAAATTAAAAATGCGCAGCTTCCCTCCTAAACCAATGCAAATTGTATTATGTCTTTCAAATTACTCCTAAAAAAATAAAGCTATTTATTATTTCAGCTATGGTTTACAAAGTACATTTTGAGGGAAGGTGACTTTAGCTACAATTTATTTTCCAATAAAAAAGAAAAGTATTTAAATGCAATAAAATCCTTTGGGAACTGGGGATCGTACAATAATAATTAGATGTTCTTAGTACCCACTATCACCACTCTTCCACTGGGATCATCCTATGAAATAGCATATTTGTGTTATATTCAAACTTCTAAAAAAGAAAAATAACCTTGAATAATTTAAAAAAATGATCAGTGACAGATTTATTATTATTTTATTTTTTCTCTCCAAAGTTTTCTTGAAGGCCACAATGCAGACAAAGGGCTACATTAATCAAGCTGCGATAGCAGATTCGGAGCCCCCAGTATTTCAGGCCCTCTTGTCAGAGCCTGAAACACTAGTTAAGTAGCAAGTAGTCGGGGTGATTGACAGCCCCCTCTTAAGCGTGATTGTCCTCATGTGAGCAGGGGGCAGCATTGCACAAGCAGCGACTTGTGTAATGTTAAATGCGGACAGCGTATCACAGTCCACTCACTGCAAAGCTGAGCGGATGAGGTTCATGACAGTAAACTTTGTCTGCTCGCCTGATAAATCGAGCCCAAAGAACTAGAATCTAATGCCTTTAGTCTTCTACTTTAAAGGACAGCGCACAGTAAAGAAATTCCCTTAATGTGGTTTATTTTGTATATAAGATAGCTTTTTAATTTTTTTAAAACCACATCCCATTAAAATGGGTTGTACTTTCAGGGAAATCAGGTTGCCTAATTTTATAATTTTCTGTATACACTCATATTTGTGTATATTATCTTTGTATACCAAAGCCCAATACTTAGGGCTCAATGATCTATGGGCTGCCCTGGTGGAATGATTCTTAAAAAGGGGCAGTCCCTGCAAGTGGTGACGTGGCTACATTTAGCCATCAATCAGCAAGCTCTACCCATGTGCTGAACCAAAAATGGGCCAGCTCATAACTTACATTCTTGCTTTTCAAATAAAGAGAATTAAGAAAAATGTATTATAGGAGTAAATTAGAAAGTTGCTCAACATTGCATGCCCTACATCATGGAAGAAATAAATTCGGTTTAATATCCCTTTAACAATACAATTATTCCCTGCTTATTTTTGTGTAAATAGTTAAATTATTTGTTTTGTATGATGTTTAAAATAGGAGTTTTATTGGGTACTTTTCATTGGAGAATGCAGTATAGTTTTCAAGATAAAAAAATGGATTTAGATCATTCCACCAAGGAAATAGGACTGGCAAATATTCTTTAACAATCACAGCAAACAGAGTGTCCAGCACCAATATGCTTAATCGGGTGCACACTGCAGGGTCCTGTATGCCCCCACATAACCAATATATTCATGTATGTGGGGGGGGGGGGGTACGTGACCTCATTGGAGTCTTCCTTAAGGGATATGAACAGTGCCACAAGACACATTCAGTTTAAAATAACCCACAATGAAAGGGAGAACATTGCAGGTAGACTTGTTTAGTAAAGAGAGTGATATAAATAGTCTCATGAACTACAATAGTGCTCATCCCCTGGCCCTAATCAAGAGTCTACCTAAGAGTCAGTTATCGAATGTAAGAAAGATTGTATCAGATGTAGAGATAGATACTAGACTTAAAGAAATGGGACAACTATTCAGGGAGAGAGGCTATCCTGAACTAATGGTAAAGTAACAAATTGAAAAAGTGAAGGAAATCCCCAGGGGTACTATATTGAAGGGTGTATGGAAGGAGAAGAAACAAACAGGTAAGGAAAATAGGTTATCTCTCAATATAACTCTCTTTTAGGCCTAGATTTGGAGTTCGGCGGTAAAAGGGCTGTTAACGCTCCGCGGGCTTTTTTCTGGCCGCACCATAAATTTAACTCTGGTATCGAGAGTTAAAACAAATGCTGCGTTAGGCTCCAAAAAAGGAGCGTAGAGCATTTTTAGCGCAAAAGCAACTCTCGATACCAGAGTTGCTTACGGACGCGGCCGGCCTCAAAAACGTGCTCGTGCACGATTCTCCCATAGGAAACAATGGGACTGTTTGAGCTGAAAAAAAACCTAACACCTGCAAAAAAGCAGCGTTCAGCTCCTAACGCAGCCCCATTGTTTCCTATGGGGGAACACTTCCTACGTCTGCACCTAACACCCTAACATGTACCCCGAGTCTAAACACCCCTAACCTTACACTTATTAACCCCTAATCTGCCGCCCCCGCTATCGCTGACCCCTGCATATTTTTTTTAACCCCTAATCTGCCGCTCCGTAAAACGCCGCCACCTACGTTATCCCTATGTACCCCTAATCTGCTGCCCTAACATCGCCGACCCCTATGTTATATTTATTAACCCCTAATCTGCCCCCCACAACGTCGCCGACACCTACCTACACTTATTAACCCCTAATCTGCCGAGCGGACCTGAGCGCTACTATAATAAAGTTATTAACCCCTAATCCGCCTCACTAACCCTATCATAAATAGTATTAACCCCTAATCTGCCCTCCCTAACATCGCCGACACCTACCTTCAATTATTAACCCCTAAACTTCCGATCGGAGCTCACCGCTATTCTAATAAATGGATTAACCCCTAAAGCTAAGTCTAACCCTAACACTAACACCCCCCTAAGTTAAATATAATTTTTATCTAACGAAATAAATTAACTCTTATTAAATAACTTATTCCTATTTAAAGCTAAATACTTACCTGTAAAATAAATCCTAATATAGCTACAATATAAATTATAATTATATTATAGCTATTTTAGGATTAATATTTATTTTACAGGCAACTTTGTAATTATTTTAACCAGGTACAATAGCTATTAAATAGTTAAGAACTATTTAATAGTTACCTAGTTAAAATAATAACAAATTTACCTGTAAAATAAATCCTAACCTAAGTTATAATTAAACCTAACACTACCCTATCAATAAAATAATTAAATAAACTACCTACAATTACCTACAATTAACCTAACACTACACTATCAATAAATAAATTAAACACAATTGCTACAAATAAATACAATTAAATAAACTAGCTAAAGTACAAAAAATAAAAAAGAACTAAGTTACAGAAAATAAAAAAATATTTACAAACATAAGAAAAATATTACAACAATTTTAAACTAATTACACCTACTCTAAGCCCCCTAATAAAATAACAAAGCCCCCCAAAATAAAAAATTCCCTACCCTATTCTAAATTAAAAAAGTTACAAGCTCTTTTACCTTACCAGCCCTGAACAGGGCCCTTTGCGGGGCATGCCCCAAGGATTTCAGCTCTTTTGCCTGTAAAAGAATAAATACAATACCCCCCCCCCCCCAACATTACAACCCACCACCCACATACCCCTAATCTAACCCAAACCCCCCTTAAATAAACCTAACACTAAGCCCCTGAAGATCTTCCTACCTTGTCTTCACCATCCAGGTATCACCGATCCGTCCTGGCTCCAAGATCTTCATCCAACTCAAGCGGGGGTTGGCGATCCATAATCCGGTGCTCCAAAGTCTTCCTCCTATCCGGCAAGAAGAGGACATCCGGACCGGCAAACATCTTCTCCAAGCGGCATCTTCGATCTTCTTCCATCCGGTGCGGAGCGGGTCCATCTTGAAGCAGGCGACGCGGATCCATCCTCTTCTTCCGATGTCTCCCGACTAATGACGGTTCCTTTAAGGGACGTCATCCAAGATGGCGTCCCTCGAATTCCGATTGGCTGATAGGATTCTATCAGCCAATCGGAATTAAGGTAGGAATTTTCTGATTGGCTGATGGAATCAGCCAATCAGAATCAAGTTCAATCCGATTGGCCGATCCCATCAGCCAATCAGATTGAGCTCGCATTCTATTGGCTGATCGGAACAGCCAATAGAATGCGAGCTCAATCTGATTGGCTGATTGGATCAGCCAATCGGATTGAACTTGATTCTGATTGGCTGATTCCATCAGCCAATCAGAAAATTCCTACCTTAATTCCGATTGGCTGATAGAATCCTATCAGCCAATCGGAATTCGAGGGACGCCATCTTGGATGACGTCCCTTAAAGGAACCGTCATTAGTCGGGAGACATCGGAAGAAGAGGATGGATCCGCGTCGCCTGCTTCAAGATGGACCCGCTCCGCACCGGATGGAAGAAGATCGAAGATGCCGCTTGGAGAAGATGTTTGCCGGTCCGGATGTCCTCTTCTTGCCGGATAGGAGGAAGACTTTGGAGCACCGGATTATGGATCGCCAACCCCCGCTTGGGTTGGATGAAGATCTTGGAGCCAGGACGGATCGGTGATACCTGGATGGTGAAGACAAGGTAGGAAGATCTTCAGGGGCTTAGTGTTAGGTTTATTTAAGGGGGGTTTGGGTTAGATTAGGGGTATGTGGGTGGTGGGTTGTAATGTTGGGGGGGGGGGTATTGTATTTATTCTTTTACAGGCAAAAGAGCTGAAATTCTTGGGGCATGCCCCGCAAAGGGCCCTGTTCAGGGCTGGTAAGGTAAAAGAGCTTGTAACTTTTTTAATTTAGAATAGGGTAGGGAATTTTTTATTTTGGGGGGCTTTGTTATTTTATTAGGGGGCTTAGAGTAGGTGTAATTAGTTTAAAATTGTTGTAATATTTTTCTTATGTTTGTAAATATTTTTTTATTTTCTGTAACTTAGTTCTTTTTTATTTTTTGTACTTTAGCTAGTTTATTTAATTGTATTTATTTGTAGCAATTGTGTTTAATTTATTTATTGATAGTGTAGTGTTAGGTTAATTGTAGGTAATTGTAGGTAGTTTATTTAATTAATTTATTGATAGGGTAGTGTTAGGTTAATTGTAGGTAATTGTAGGTAGTTTATTTAATTATTTTATTGATAGGGTAGTGTTAGGTTTAATTATAACTTAGGTTAGGATTTATTTTACAGGTAAATTTGTTATTATTTTAACTAGGTAACTATTAAATAGTTATTAACTATTTAATAGCTATTGTACCTGGTTAAAATAATTACAAAGTTGCCTGTAAAATAAATATTAATCCTAAAATAGCTATAATATAATTATAATTTATATTGTAGCTATATTAGGATTTATTTTACAGGTAAGTATTTAGCTTTAAATAGGAATAAGTTATTTAATAAGAGTTAATTTATTTCGTTAGATAAAAATTATATTTAACTTAGGGGGGTGTTAGTGTTAGGGTTAGACTTAGCTTTAGGGGTTAATCCATTTATTAGAATAGCGGTGAGCTCCGATCGGAAGTTTAGGGGTTAATAATTGAAGGTAGGTGTCGGCGATGTTAGGGAGGGCAGATTAGGGGTTAATACTATTTATGATAGGGTTAGTGAGGCGGATTAGGGGTTAATAACTTTATTATAGTAGCGCTCAGGTCCGCTCGGCAGATTAGGGGTTAATAAGTGTAGGCAGGTGTCGGCGACGTTGAGGGGGGCAGATTAGGGGTTAATAAATATAATATAGGGGTCGGCGGTGTTAGGGGCAGCAGATTAGGGGTACATAAGTATAACGTAGGTGGCGGTCGGCAGATTAGGGGTTAAAAATTTTAATCGAGTGGCGGCGGTGTGGGGGGAGCTCGGTTTAGGGGTACATAGGTAGTTTATGGGTGTTAGTGTACTTTAGGGTACAGTAGTTAAGAGCTTTATAAACCGGCGTTAGCCAGAAAGCTCTTAACTCCTGCTATTTTCA
This sequence comes from Bombina bombina, assembly GCF_027579735.1. NCBI lineage: Eukaryota > Metazoa > Chordata > Amphibia > Anura > Bombinatoridae > Bombina > Bombina bombina. The sequence goes on from NC_069508.1 coordinate 124,041,059, forward strand.
GGCGGCTGGAATCTTGTCGTTAGAGCTCTAACGCTCACTGCAGAAACGACTCTAAATACCGGCGTTAGAAAGATCCCATTGAAAAGATAGGCTACGCAAATGGCGTAGGGGGATCTGCGGTATGGAAAAGTCGCGGCTGAAAAGTGAGCGTTAGACCCTTTAATCACTGACTCCAAATACCAGCGGGCGCCCAAAACCAGCGTTAGGAGCCTCTAACGCTGGTTTTGACGGCTACCGCCGAACTCTAAATCTAGGCCTTAGTGAGAAAATTATAAAGATTATTAACAAACATTGGAATGTTTTGAAAGATCTAAATCCCCATGAGCATGTAGAGAGACCCAGGAGGGGGGGGGGGGAAGACTAAGCTCTTAAAGGAAAGAGAGAGTTATTGGATATTTGAATTAAACTCACTGGAGCTGATAGGAGTGAACAGGGAAATTGATTGGCAGTTAACATAAAGGGGAGGTATTAAGATAATTGCTTGTTATTTAATGAATAGGTTATATATATATATTCACACATACATATTTTGTTTTGTATTCTCCTGAGAGAAGATGGTTTATGTACATTATGCACAGTGATTGTTTACTGTGAATTCTTTATGCATTAGATTTTCTATGTTATTTAGTAATTCACCAGTAGAGGGGGTTGTAATGTGATTAAGTTTAGTGCAATAAATGTATAAAGGGTTAAAATCTCAACCTGAGAACAGAAACCCCGCCCATGTTGGCTTTAAATAACGTGAACTAGTTGTTATTTGTATACAACATGATTAAGGTCATGTAGACCGAAACGTTGTTATACTCTGTTGGTTATGTCCCAATAAATACATATAACCTTGTTGTGAAGTGGTGCTGCTGACTTCTGTACACTGAACATTTTTTAATAGTCTTCCAAGCCCAGAGAGTTTTAGATCATTGGGCCCTTAAAGAGAACAATTAAAATTTAAAATTGTTTTTCTTATCTCTCCTAACTCGCACTGGAAGTGTAATTTTTTTTCAGATGGCTATGTTTATACAGCTTCACTAAAGCCAATACTTAAATACAGAATATGTCAGTATAGATTTGGATACCACAAGCAAAATAAACTATTTCAAATGCTAAATTAAAGGTACTTTAGCTATTTGTAAGCAATGTAATACACTGCAGCAGGTATCTGTTTGCATGGAGAACAGGAGCACGATCAGGAAAATGCCTCATTGTTACAGACGGTGAAACATTATGTGTCACTGTCTGTAACAATTATCCATCTGTGCCTGTGGGAGGTTCGAGAGGGATGGGTCGAGGTGGGTGCATCGCACAGCAGTGGAGGGGGGAGAGAGTGGGAGGGAGGGGCATCACCCTACCTACAGAAAAAAATAGTTTCAGAGGGAGGGGATGCTATGCTACAGAAAAACTGAATCGGGGTGGGAGGCCCTATATAATGATTGTGGGAAGAGGGGATACTCCTAGGCCAAGGAAAACATTAAAATAATAATACTAATAATACATGATAAAAAATTATATATAAACTAGGTACTAGCAGACAGCTGCCAGTACATAAGATGGTGGACACCATTAAGAGGGGGAGGGTTAAAGAGTTGTTTGGGAGGGATTAGGGAGGTGGGAGAGTAAGGGAGGATCCTGCACTGCAGAAAAATAAACAAATAAATAACATTAATTTATTTAAAACATTTAAAAAACAAAAATCATACTGGCAGACTATCTGCCAGTACTTAAGATGGTGGTCAGGAATGTGGGTGTGGGGGGGGGGAGCTGTTTGGGAAGGAGGTGGGAAGTATCATGCAGAAGGGTAAGCCCTTTGTTAAAATATTATTACCCTTATCAGCTAAGTAATTAACCCCTTCACTGCTGGGAATTTCAGAAGTTTGGTGCACAGATGCAATTTGCTAAAAACTAAATACAAAGCCATGCATGCCTACTAATTCAGAACAATATTTCAAAATCCAACATCAAGGCAAATTAGCTGTCAGTAAACAATCTAATACACTCCAGCAGGTAAAATGGATCATTGGGAAAATAAATTAAAGGGGAGCAAACATATAGGGTACACTGTCACTTTAATGCTGCTTGCATCTATTGGTTCTTCCTCAGTAAAGCAGAAGTCTCTAGAAGCACATTTAAAGTCAAAATTAAAGTTTCATGATTCAGATAAAAAAACATAATCAAACTTTCTATTATACCCTGATTATCACAACTTGCACATTGTTTTTATATGCAAGCTTTTTGAGGTTCCAGCTCCTACTTAGCATGCACAAAAGTGCACAGTATATAAGTATATGCATTTTTTGATTGACAGTTGCATTTTGTAATTGACTGATGGCTGTCACAGGATACAGGGAGAGAAGAATTTGAATTAACTTGAATGTTGCCAGAAAATATTCTACTGCTCATTTCAAATGGTAAGTGCTTTCAAGTTGTTTTTGTATTGTGTATTTTTCATTTATTCAACTCTACAATATTTAGTGTTTTTTCAAAATGAGGAACCTGTTGAACTGTGGGTTTCGATGTCTTCTAAAATGGAAAACAAGCTAAGATTTTTTAATAAAATGATCAGTGACAGATTTGCTATTGGCCAATACAGGCAGATGCCTAAGTACCCTTATTCTTAGAGGAGTGCTTTTGTGACAGATCACGTAATAACTGTGAAGCACAACCAAGCAGAAGTGGCATTAGAGGTAAGCTTCTTCTACATACTGGTAATAGGAAGGACAGTAGTGCACCTATAAAAAAGAGATGAAGAAAATGTACATGCAACATGTGCCTTGGGACGGTAGCAATCTAATCTGTACAGCACTTCAATAATGTTTGCAGACTTAAAGTGGAGTTAATTTTGTCAAATATGTGTAGAGGGTCTGTTACTCCCTGTACCCTTAATTAAAATATTTTTTATTTAAAAAGCACCAACATATTCTGTAGCACTGCAAGGACAATTTCAAGTATAATGATGGAGTAAAGAATGTTATTCTTACAAACTTAGAATATTTTCACTGGGGAATAAAATTGCTCACATTAACAAATTCAGTTAGAGTTGGTTAGTTAATTTACCACAATATTTGCAACATTCAAAAAATAATAGGCACTTTGGAAGGCAGAACATTGTAAATTAAAACTCTGTATTTATTTGCATATTTTTTTTAAAATATATGGGACATAAGGTACATACATGTAATCCCATTGATATGATCTTATGTGTTTTATGGAGTTTGGAACAGTGACCCCTCTCTCACAAATACTATTTCGATTCATGCCCCACCTGGTGGGGATTGGCTGATTCCCAAATTAATTTGAACACTATTTGCATATTGAGAAATTATGCCGTACGTTATAAACTTGGAATATCTGTGGTTAACTGTGGTGATAGTGAGAATAAATAAGGTGATAGTCTGTCAGATGGAACAGTCTCATGGGAGGGGGATACACATTGTTATGAGGGTTAAGGATTTGCTAAATTATTTGTTTTAGGTTTCTAAGAGATATATGTTTAAATGCATGAAGACTGGAGGTGGAAGCTTTAAGAGAGTTATGGAGGAAGCTCCACAGTATCAGACATTCGTGTATTGACTCTACAGCACATTATATTTGTATATTAGTGTAAAGATTTATGTCTTTGTAAGTTAGTGTCAGGATTCTGAATCTTATTCTGCTGAGCCATGTCAGAAATTATATAAAGTGCTGTGTGAGCTGGAAGAACTTGGCAAAAGCCTTTAAATTGGAATGTATAGAGGAGAGCTTGGAGAGTGGAAACGTTCTGAAGATAGTAAATAATAGGAGTAATAATGAAATAGTCATTGTGTTTGATGGTATAGTGAGGTGCATTTTTAAAGGGATATTGAACAGTAGGATATTGTAATATAAACTGTTTAATTATCTGTAGTTAAAAAGCGTAATATATTTTCATTATTTATGTTGCCCCATTTTCCTGTAATTTAACTCTGAACATTTTAATTTTTTTTCTAAATTCAACTGAGATTCTATAAAGTTACAGACCCCACCATGTCTAAACTTAAGTTTTAAGCTTATCTCACTCTACTGCTGCAAATAATTAGGGACATGTATAAAAAAGGCAAATAAAAAGCCTAATAAAATCGACTGATACAAACAAAGTTGTGTGGCTTTCCACACGTTGTTTACACAAATTCTACTGTATTGCCTGGTTTATGCATATTACCCTAATTGTTCTTCATGGAAGATAGAGATAAATAGAAAACAATTTCAGAGTATTTATAGAGTACTAGTCCTACAGCCTGTGTACACGGGCCATATTTTGCAGTACAGCGGTCCCGCTCCTTACTCTCTCTCTATCCCCCCTCTCTTTTGCTCTCTCTTTCTCCCCTCTCTTTTGCTCTCTCTTTCTCCCCTCTCTTTTTCTCTCTCTCCCCCTCTCTTTTACTCTCTCTCTCTCTCCCCCCTCTCTTTTGCTCTCTCTCTCTCTCCCCCTCTCTATTGCTCTCTCTCCCCCCTCTCTTTTGCTCTCTCTCTCCCTCCTCTCTTTTGCTCTCTCTATCCCCCTCTATATTGCTGTCTCTCTCCCCCCTCTCTTTTGCGCTCTCTCCCCCTCTCTTTTGCGCTCTCTCCCCCCTCTCTTTTGTGTTCTCTCCCCCTCCCTTTTGTGCTCTCTCCCCCCTCTTTGTGCTCTCTCCCCCCTCTCTTTGTGCTCTCTCCCCCTCTCTTTTGTGCTCTCTTCCCCCTCTCTTTTGTGCTCCTCCCACTCTCTTTTGTGCTCTCTCCCCCCTCTCTTTTGCTCTCTCTCCCCCTCTCTTTTGCGCTCTCTCCCCCTCTCTTTTGCGCTCTCTCCCCCTCTCTTTAGTGCTCTCTCCCCCTCTCTTTTGTGCTCTCTCCCTGCTCTCGTTTGCACTCTCTCCCACTCTCTTTTGCACTCACTCTCTCCCCCTTCTCTTTTGTGCTCTCTCCCCACTCTATTTTGTGCTCTCTCCCCCTCTCTTTTGCGCTCTCTCCCCCTCTCTTTAGTGCTCTCTCCCCCTCTCTTTTGTGCTCTCTCCCTGCTCTTGTTTGCACTCTCTCCCCCTCTCTTTTGCACTCACTCTCTCCCCCTTCTCTTTTGTGCTCTCTCCCCACACTATTTTGTGCTCTCTCCCCACTCTCTTTTGTGCTCTCTCCCCCTCTCTTTTGTGCTCTCTCCCCCTCTCTTTTGTGCTCTCTCCCCCCTCTTTTGTGCTCTCTCCCTCCTCTTTTGTGCTCTTTCCCTCCTCTTTTGTGCTCTCTCCCCCCTCTTTTTTTTTTTAAATAGTTTTTTATTTAGAAAATTCCAAGATAACAAGAATATGCAACAATTCCATGAGTGAGATAAATCCCACTAAAACAAACGACAATAATAAACATGTTACAGGAGAAGTTTCCAAATAATTTTTAACATATTCTAAGTAAAGACTTCCAATATCCTAATATATGAAAGGAGAAATGAAATAAATAGATAACAATCTCAACTATCTCCAGACAGACTACACAAAAATGTTGCTTTTCACATTTAGCTTTTCTGTTTTTCCATATTATAACATTGTAAACAATATCTCTCAGAGTTTATTCAGACCAAAATAAAGTATAAAGTTAGGAAGGCATTAGAGGAGGTGATAGGGAGGGTTAAGGTGGGGGGACGGGAGGGGAGAGGAATTGCAGTGGATATCCACATATTTCAGCATATTTCAATGTATTTCAATGGGGGAATTTTTCACACCAGGGAGACCAGATCTCGTAATAAAAGTCTAATTTGTTCTGCACAGAGTAAGAGTATGCTTCCATTTTTAGGAGAAAGTTAACAGTTGCTAAAATCTGTGCGATGGATGGGGGAGCAGGAAGTTTCCAGGCTTTCTCAATTTCTAGCTTAGTGGACATGAGTATGTAAATGGCCAGTGATTTTTCCGTGGGGGATAAATTCAGAACGTCTAGATGAAGTAGACAAGTTTGTGGGCTTAGTGTAGACGTGATACCTAATGAGTGTAAAATGTCAGAAATCTGGGTCCAAACTGGAGTTATCTTAGAACAAAACCACTAAATATGAGCTTGCGTTCCTAAGTGCCCACAACCTCTCCAACAAGTGGGAGGATGGGAACTATATATCTTATGTAATGTGGCTGGAACTAAGTGCCAGCGGACCGTTAGTTTATAGTGCAATTCCCATAAAGTTGTGCAGTGTAGTAACTTCTTAGTAAAAATTAATTCTCTATACCAGGAGTCAGTATCAGCCGTGAAGTTTAATTCCTTCTCCCAGGCTATATATTGAGAGATTTTATGTTGAGAGGAGGAGTTAAGTAAAATCTCGTAATGGAAGGAGAGTGTGCCTTTAAGTTTATGGGGTTGTGACCATCTCTGCTCCCATACCGTGACCGATCTAAGGTTTTTTCTAGGAAATCCCCATGATCTTACTATTGAGCAAAGCCGGAAGGTCTCGAATCTCAGATACGCTGGAGTGCATAGTTTGTCACAAACTGCATTATGGGATAATTCATTAACCTGGTCATATAGATCCGCAATATAGGTTGCATCTAGATTTCTCCAGCTTGAGATGTGGGAATCAGGCAGACAAAAGAGGGCACTAGCTATAGTTTGTCTCGGAGAAGGGTGAGGGGCGAACGTGGTTATGTATCTTATTTGCTCCCAAGAATGTAGGGTCTCTAGAATCACTGTGTGCGTAATGTGAAGGTTTTTCCTACAGTGCGACGGTACCCAGGGCAAATCTATTAAACGCAGGCCTGGTGGTAGGAGAGAATGTTCAACCTCTCTCCAAGAAGCGGGATTCTCATAATGACCCCAATTAATCAGATGGTTCATCCGGGCTGCCTGGTAGTATAGAATGATGTTCGGCAGACTGAGCCCCCTACCTATCACAGGTCCTCTGTAAGGTTTGTCTTGAGGTTCTGGGTTTTCTACCTTTCCAAACATAACTAGTGATTAGACTCTGTAACTTGTTGAGGATGGACCTAGGAACATTAATCGGAAGCGATCGAAACAGATCTTGGGGATGAAGGACATTTATTGGCAGCGATCCTACCTGTCCATGAAATTTCATGATAGTCCCAAGAATCTAATTTTTTTCTCCATTCTGGGAGTCTTTCTACATAATTCTTAGAGATTACCATGGACGTGTTTGGACAAAGGTGGATACCTAACAGCTTAATGGAGCTAGGAGAGCATTGAAACTTGAATTTTCTCTGTAAGGAGGACAGTTCATGTGGTGAGACATTAATATGTAAAGCTTCTGTCTTGGCCAGATTGAGTTTGTAATGACTCAGAGCATTGAACTGAGAAAGTATCTTAAAAACTGCAGGAAGGGACCTGGACGGGTTAGTAAGTAAAAGCATGACGTCATCCGCGTACAAGGAGATTTTATGTTGAGACAACCGGACCGGGAACCCAGAGATATCTGGGTCCATTCTAATAGCTTGAGCCAAGGGCTTGATGGCCAGAGCAAACAGGAGCGGAGAGAGAGGACACCCCTGTCTCGTCCCATTGGTGATATTAAAACAGCTAGACTGAAATCCAACACCCTTAACCCTGGCCGCTGGGCAGGCGTAAAGGGCCTGAACCGAAAGTATACATTTCTCTGGAAGTTTAAAGGCACGTAATGTTTCCCAAAGGTACTCCCACCTCACCCTTTCAAAGGCCTTTTCAGCGTCCAACGACAGGGCGAGCATGGGAGTCTTGTCCCTTGTACCCTCGATCAGAATGTCAAGAATACGTCTTGTTGCATCTGGACCCTCCCTTTGAGGGATGAAGCCCACTTTGTCTGGATGGACCAAAGTGGAAATAATTTTAGCCAAGCGATTTGCAATGATCTTGGTGTAAAGTTTAGTGTCTATATTGAGTAAGGAGATCAGGCGATAACTCCCGCACTCCAAAGGATCCTTACTGAGCTTGCGAATGGTAGTAATTGTTGCCTCTAAATACTCACTCCGAAAACGCCCTTTGTTTTGGACTTCATTAAAGGCTCTACAGATAATAGGGGAGATCTGAGCTATGTATGTCTCGTAAAATTGACCCGTAAAGCCGTCCGGGCCTTGCGATTTTGCTGTTTTGAGATCCCTGATGCTCGATCGGACTTCTTCAGGCGTGATCAGGGAAGTAAGGGCAGAGAAGTTTGATTGGTCTAATTGTGGGAGGTTCAGAGTTTGTAAGTACCGATGAAAGTAATCTGAAGAGATTAGTTTAGTAGATTCAGAAGATTCTAGGTTATAAAGATTATAATAGAAGTCGTTAAAGGTTTCACCTATTGTACTTGGGGATGACACAGGACCACTACTTGAGATAATAGAGGTTATTTTAGCTTGGGCCGTTCTATTTCTTAATTTCCTAGCTAATAGCGAAGAAGCTTTGTTACTTTTATAGTAGTATATTTGCTTCAACTTTTCCGGATTAGATTGGGTTTTATAGACTTCTAGTGTTCGTATCTGTTTGGAGATTTCTGTGATTTGGGCGTTTAAAGGGATAGAGTACGATACAGATAGTTTGCTTTTCAAGGATCTAAGTTAACAGTTGAGAGACACAAGGGAATCTCCTTGTGCTTTCTTCATTTGAGAGGCCTTCTCTATGTAATATCCCATAAGGTATGCCTTCAAAGCGGCCCAAACAACCTCCTCTGACATTGGTGGAGTGTCGTTTCTAGTCAGAAAGTCAGCTATGGCACTCTGTGTTTCCTCTTTCAACGTGGGGTTAGTGACAAGATAGTCTTTAAGGCGCCACGTAAATACAGAGGTATGAGGAGATTGCTCACCCAAAGTTATTGCTAGAGAATCGTGATCCGACCAAGAAATAGTCGAGATTTTTGCATCTGTGACAGTGTCAAGAAGGCGGGACCCAAGGAAGAAAAAAATCAATCTGGGTGTAGGATCTATGCGGAGCAGAGTAAAAGGTGAACTCCCGCCCCCTCGAGTGGAGAGCTCTCCAGACGTCATATAAATCATACTGTTTGAAAAGATTTTGAAAGGCGACTGAGACGGGATGAAGCGCCCTTTCTGGTAGGGATATCTTAGGGCCAGATCTGTCTATCGATGAGTCCCACACTAGATTAAAGTCTCCCCCCACCACTAACTCCCCCTGAGTCACGACTGACACTGACTCCAGTAGTTGCCTAAAGAATTTGATTTGTCCCGAACTGGGTGCATAAGTATTCACTAGTGTGAATAGTTTAGTAATAAGTTTACAAATTAGAATGATAAAACGGGCCTGCGGGTCTCGTTCGATATAAATGGGTTCATATGTGGTAGAGGAGTTGACGAAGATCGCCACACCTCTAGATTTGGAGGTAAAAGATGCTGTAATCACTGCAGGGAACTTTCGATATGTATATATAGTATCCGTATTAGTAAGCCAATGTGTCTCCTGAACAAAGGCCACATCTATTTTCGAACGATGGAGCATATTAATCAGGAGACTGCATTTGGTAGGGGAGTTGAGGCCTTGCGCATTAAGGGACAAAAAATTGAGTTGTGTCATTGTGAGAGAATTAAGGGGTTAAATAATGTAGAAACGGAGATCAAGAGGGGTCTAGCCTCCTAAATTAATTAAAGTCCTAAACTATGAGAGTATAGTGATACACCAAAGGTGCGATTTAAATTGCTCACAAAATGAGCTGGGGACGGGGATGCAGCACGCAAGAGCCGCTCGTATAATAAGGGGTGGGTGTAGGGGGGAGGGGTGAAGGAGTCGCCAATGAAATGTGAGAAAAACTATGTTTCGAGTGGTGTGTCACAGGGATAAGAAGAAAGAAATAAAAAGATTATAAGTGTTAGTAGTTAGTTGCTAGTTGCAGACCAAGTGGAAATGGGTTAGAACAACACTAAAAACCAAAAGGGTGTTGTCTATGGGGAAGATATTAGCCACTTAGGACTGAAAATCTCAGCTAAGGCTGTCTTTAAGTAAGAGTAAGTTTAGGGCAGGGCAAAAATAAGAGGGGGATGCCGGAACCCAACCCCCGCTCAACCTAACGTTCATAAATATGGGAAGGGAAAAACAAACAAAGAGAAGGATAGCTCTAGTCTCTGATTGACAGTAGTAAACAATTCACAATAAAAACAGATAAAGTAATAACCAATAAATGTGGTGAGGACTACCCATTACGTGAGTTTGACACTATGTAAAACAACGTCTCCTGAACCTCTTAAACTTACAATGAACAGGAACTGAACAAGAGGAATTGGCAATCTCATGTATCTCCCAGAAACTAAGCCACTTATCATGACTGGGAGAGGTATGAGGGGAGTAATAAAATAATTACTAAAATACTAATCCAAGGACCTAAATTATGATGTGAATGGGAGGGGCCTACTAATGTCATGCCAGAATGATGTACAATAGGGAAGCTTAGATCTAAAGCTGGATGTCAGCAACTAGGCTAGTTCTATTAAATTATAGATAGAGGTAGGGGACTACCTAAGAAGAGAGTAGGGTCTCAATTACTTTCTTAACAATATGTGATTTTCCTCTGGAAAGAGAAGGGTGGGGGGACGAAGGGGTAGATATACCTCAAAGAAACTTGCTTACAATGTGTAGGAAGAGGGACCTGCTATTTTCATACATAAGTTATACGCTAAAGTAGTGTGCAACCCTATCACTATGTGTCTGCTACTAGGGTGTCTCATTTAAGAAGTGAAGAACGATAAGATCCTAAGACAATGTGATAGAGAAAATCTTATATCAATAGTGCAATCAAGTTCCTAAATGTAGAAAACATGTCAACTGTAAAACAACATTATTAAAGGTTACATTACGTTACCCATCCCTTCCCGGTCAGTCCACATCCTCTTGGTGTCCTGAAATATTGGGTATATCCGACATGCTGTAAAGAATATGGCATACAGGCATGACAATATGGCAGGGAAAAAAAAGGTAAACATATTTAACAGATTCAGAGTTACATATAAAGAGTTTTAGATGAATTATTCCTCATCATTAAGGATTAGGACCCCTTGGGGGGTAGTGAGGAGTCTCTCCTAGTGGCATGAAAGATGACAGTTTGAGTTAAAGGTCGCCAAGTAGGGGCTGTGACATTGAGTGTTCCAGGTTTTTCAAGGGTAGTAGAAGGTTGACTGGTGGGGTGCCAAAGCTTCAGGGATTGCAGTATCTTGATCCCTTGTTCCGGGGTTGTAATGATGTATGAAGATTCGTTAAATTGAAAAAAGAGCTTAACAGGAAAGCCCCATCTGTATTTGATATCATTGTTGCAGAGACATTGGGCAATTTGTTGGAACAGCCATCTCCTGGACAAGGTGTTGGAAGATAAATCCGGAAAAATTTGAATTGCCTGAAAAGGATCTTTCAAGTTCTTGTTTTGAAAAGACGCTCGTAGCAGTCACTCTTTTAATGTATAATAATGCAGACGGGCTATAACATCCCTAGCCGAGCCTGATGGGGAGTTTCTCGGCCTAATAGCTCTATGAGCCCTATCAATCAGATTTTCCTGAGTTGATGTAGGACCTAAAAGCTCAGTGAAGAGAGCCTGAAGATGTTTTGAGAGGTCAGCAGGGCTGATGTCCTCCGGAATGCCTCTGATTCTGAGATTGTTACGACGTGATCTGTCCTCTTGATCTGCCATCTTGGACTCTAGATCTGTAATAATCTCAGCAAGGGATTGAGTGTAGGCTAGAAGATTGGAGTGGTCTAAGTTTAGATCCTCCTGTTTCTTTTCCAGCGACTCCGTTCTCTCGCCTAGCAAGGATATGTCCCTCTTTATTTCAGAGACTTAAATCTTGAGCTCTTGTTTCAGTGAGGAATAATGTGAGTCCATCTTGTTTGACAACTCCTTAATGGATTCTAGGATGAATGAAGAAGTGTGAGCTGGCCTCTCAGTAGAGTGAGATAGGGCTCTAGACGGCCCTTTAGAGGATATAGTTGAATCTCTTGAGTCGTCGTCTGACATATCTTGCTCAAATGCATTTTTATTAGAGAAATGATCTGAGAGAGACAGTTTTGGGAGACCGCTATGTTTCTGCTTTTTCTTTTGCGAGTGGGCCATTACCAATAAGGCAGGTCGGAGATGTCAACACTTGCCCGTCAAGCTTAAATGGACGAGATTCTGAATTAGGATGGTGAGCGGGGAATATGGATCCAACACCCCCCTACATAGAGGTCTTAGCCCTGCATGTTGTTTTGGATAATTAGCTTCAAATCAGGGATTTGTCCTGAGGCGAACCTCTATCTCCACACTCAACACTCTCTACTCGCCCCCTCAAGCCTTCCAAACTTCTTCTCACTAGAAAGCTGAGAGGTGTCTGTCTCTCTCCCCGAGGAGTTGCTCTCTGCCGAGCGAGTAGGGGGAGGGTATTATAGGATATGACCCGGAGGCAATATGGGCCGACGGGAAAGGGGGGGAGCGAGGGCAGATAGTTGCTGTAGTAATGAGCCACAATCCAAGAGAAGGGGGAGAGTGTAATCAAGAAACTTTCATTGTTTAATCCTCAAAGACTGTGTAGCCCAACAGGGTCTGTATCAGCGTGCAGGGATCTTATGTGTGAAGGATATAACCAAAGTTGGTGCCAGAGTGATAGAGGGAAATCAGAGGGCTGTAGGAAAATCAAAGTTTAGGAGGTATGAGAAATCCCATGTGAGGGTATTAGAGTCTATATGTGAGGATGTAGGAGGATATAATTTCTCTAAGTGACTAGTCTCCTGGCCTCTTTATAAAGTTCAATCAGTGAATAATTGGGCCAAAGTGTGGAGGGAGGGTTTCAGAAATAAAAGGCAGACCTCTGTAACTGCGTGGAGCTAATGTGGCCACTAAAAGTAACTAGCAGTGTTAAACTGGTGATATGCAGGGAGGCTAAGGCAGCTATCTCTTTGGGCTCTGCAATGTGAACCGCAGTAGAACTAGAGAATCCAGGATGGCTTTTTTTAAGGAGTGCTGCCTCCTGTAGAGTTTCCCTCAGTCATATATAAAAATAAGCAGTGAAAGTCTTATCCCCTCCGGTGATGCAAAACAGCCTCCATGTTACTCCTGTGTCTGCAGTGCCTCCGGATCAGACCGGAGTAATGCAGTTTGTTAAGCCGGTCCCAGCTGAGGTTTCAATGTGTTGCTGTGAGGTCGTAGAGGGAAAGAGGTGAGTCTGTGCGACAAGGGCTAACTCAAGCTGGACTCCTGTTGTGTAGGCGGTACCTCCATAGAGGCTCTCCGGAATGACGCCCGCTGTCCCCTCTCCTCCATGTGGCAACTCACAGGTATCGGCTCTTGTTAGGTGGTGTATTATTGGAGGTAGGCTGGACCTAGGGGCACCGCAGCAAACAAGGGCTAGTAGAGATCGGGATTGAAAGCCTACTTGTCTAAAGGCACCCACGTGGTCTTTAGTGTCTGGACCGTTGCGGCCAAGAAGGATCTATACAAAGTCTGTATAAGGACACTTTCAGCCTATTTTCTGTTCCCAATAAGCGAGGAAAGGTGTTCTCCTACGGGTTAGGAATCATATATGGAAAAAATAACAAAGTAAAAGTAAAATTTTTTTTGTAAAATTACACTCGGTCTGCAGAGATCAAAGACCACCTCTCCCCCCTCTTTTGTGCTCTCTCCCCCCTCTATTTTGTGCTCTCTCCCCACTCTCTTTTGTGCTCTCTCCCCCCTCTCTTTTGTGCTCTCTCCCCCCTCTCTTTTGTGCTCTCTCCCCCTCTCTTTTGTGCTCTCTCCCCCTCTCTTTTGTGCTCTCTCCCCGCTCTTTTGTGCTCTTTCCCTCCTCTTTTGTGATCTCTCCCCCCTCTTTTGTGCTCTCTCCCCCTCTCTTTCGTGCACTCTCCCCCCTCTCTTTTGTGCACTCTCCCCTCTCTTTTTTGCTGTCACTTTACCCCCACCTTCTGCTCTCTCTATCCCCCTTTTTAGAGCTTTCTGTCCCCGTCCATGTCACACCCGGCCCCTTCTGCGTCACACCCGGCCCCACCCATGTCATGCCCGGCCCGCCCACGTCACGCCCAGCCCACATCTCACCTGCCCAGCCACGCCCACGTCACATCCTCCAGCCACGCCTACTCCACCACACACTGACACCAGATGCCAGGCCAGGTGTGTTTGTCCTCGCGCACAGTCTCTACTGCACATGACAGCTTCGGACAAACACACTTGGCCTTTTATTATATAGGATTTTATAGAAACTAAACTTTTACACTTATATCATCAACATTTAAACAACTAATATAAAGGTAAAAATACATCTACATATTATTGTAAGGCTAATCTTTGCTTTGAAAACATCATTATGTCTTGGAAGTTTTTACTGTTTAATATTTCTTTAAGGAGTTAAGCACATTGAGAGAAGATTAAGTATGATTGAAAACATTGAAAATCATTGTGGGGTGGTGATTATATTAAAGGGGTGTAAAGTTGTGTTGTTACAATTATTTTATGCTAAACTGATGCATAACTAATAAGCACTAGTAGCTAATAGCGCATTTTACTCAATAAAAAGGTTTATTTATGTATAATAAGGAGAGATTTCCTTAAAGGTCATTAGTGTAGCTGTAAGCTATTTGAAGTACCATAAGAGACAATTGAGAATAAACTGAGATATTTATAGAGATACTTCTCAGCTGTATATCACTTCCCAATGTATTTGCTTGTTCTGAACAATCCTCTTTAACCTCAACAGAAAATGTATAACAAATGATGTTCCTTCCTTTAAAACTGACAGGGAGCCTGAGTTGCTCTTTGCTTTGCTCTTAGAAAATGACAGGTTATGGAGCAGCGGTCTTTAGACCGCTGCTTCATAACTGGTGTTTCTGGCGAGCCTGCAGGCTCGCCAGAAACACGGGGCCTCAAGCTCTATCCAGAGCTTGATAGATAGGCCCCATTTCCTCTGATCTGTTTCCTCATTGGCTTTCAAATAATAAAGATAAGCCAAAAAGTAACATAAAGCAAGATTTTCTAGTGCAATCAGCACAAAACAATATGGAGGAATGGGCAAAGTAATGCTGCTACGGGGCAAAAGATTAATTATCTAAACAGTTATCATCAGTGGTATATTGTTATATTTTATAAACTAATAACTATATGTACAAAAATTACATCAAAAGTTATATACTGTATTGTTTTAGTATGAGAAAAAAAAGGGAACAAATGATGCAAACAATGAATGAGCAAGCGTTAGTGGAGACCGCTGTTACTATCGCAACATGCAGAGTTAGTAAAAGTCTTGAAGGGTTATAACATATTAGTGCTTGTATCACAATCCAAACATCTAAAACATGTGTGATATATTATATTATAGTAGTAGTAAGCAGACACAGCAGCAAACGAAGGATTTATGGCAAGTGAGAGGTTAATCAAGCTGTGTATATCAGGAAAGCCAGGTCCTGCATATTCAAATGCTTGCATAAGTGCTCAAAAATAATCAACCAATCAATCCATATGACCTTATACATATATTTATGCTGAAAAAATATGTGTGAAACATATAACATGAAACATATAATCCTCTTCAGGGCAGGTCATAACCATCTATCCAGTCGCTCACTTTTTGGTGATAAGTGTTGCAGATGCTTATGAAATGGATGAAAAAGTGTAACAAGCAAGCATAGGAAAAAGTCCTTACGCTAGGGTAGGATATAGATATTAGGCTGAGAAATGCTCAAACAAAATTGACATAACAGGGTTCCGATGTGGTTAAGTTACCTGGTATCCGCAAATGAGCCACAAGCCTTAATAAAGTGTAATAAATGGTTACTCACTACCCATAGCGTGACCTCCGTCCGATGAGATCCACTTGTGCGTCTCTGTCTGGAACTCCGTAGCTCCGTAGTAGTGTAGTTCCTTGCTTCAACTCTGCTCAGCTGGTCTCCACGCTGACACGCTGCTCGACTCCTCCTCCGGTCGTGACGTCACCCGGCTAGGCAATCCAGTGTCGCCGTGAACAGTGTAATAGGATTGGAGTCCCAGTACTCCAAGTAAAATGATAGCAAATAGATCCAAGAATGTGTTCAGGCAGACAAGAGAGTTGTAGAAAAATAAAAGTATGCTTTATTAGGATAATTTAAAAACGAAAAAATAGGCAGACTCCAATGAACATTGGGAGTGAGAAAGGTCTGACCGGTTTCAGCCTAACAGGCTGTAGTCATAGACATGTTGCACCTGTGCAGGTGCACTCTATTTAAAACTCTTAGCTCCTCCTAGAGGAGGTGATAAAAGAAAAGAAGAACTGACTCCCAATGTTTAACCCCTTGAGGGAAAAATAAATAGAGCAATATATATACATGCATATAAAAAGAACAAAATAGACAACTAACATTAAATGAACACATAACTGTCAAAAATTAGTAGCCCCTATTAGCTCAGCAGCCGCAACATATCAAGTGTATTCAAATAATGAATATAGTAACATTTCATTAGTGCAAAAGCAAGCTCTAGTGTTTTTTGTACTTAAGGGCATCCTAGCTAAAATAATGAGTAATATCTAGCTAATGTATATATATATAAGATGATTAAAGAGCTCTATGTACTTTGTTTTAAGGACATGAAGTTATTTAGGATGTGAATGGTGAACGTGTATGTAACAAATGGCGTGTAGAAGTATATAAGACTTAAGTATTTAAAGTCTAATAATGAACTATTTTAAATATATATGGATAGATTGTCTAACAAAGGTGTTGATATTCTCAAAAGATATAACCAGATATACATGTCTATCTAAATTTACGAAACAAAATGTGGGACCATAGTCAGAATATGGGCTTAGTCTAAAGTAAAATACCTCCATGAGCTGATGTATACATAGTTTTGCAAAGATGGGCACATAGATACTTCAACATAAACTATACGCTTGGAGTAATAAGAACTATTAGTGTTGCCAGTAATTGATGATGTCAAATTCAGAGTTGAATCCCCTTGGTAAAAGGCAACCGAGCTTATGGATCCAATAAATCTCCTGACGGCATAAGATGCCAAATTTGTCACCTCCCCTAGGGGGTCTGACAATCTGCTCGATTGCCTGCCACCTAAAGGATCCAACTCGGCCTTGGTGTACCTCCAAAAAGTGTTTAGAAAGAGCAGAAACTGCTCTTTCATGGGAGATGTGGGCTAGATGCTCTTTGATACGTGTCCCCACTGCTCTGGTGGTCCTACCTACGTACTGCTTGTGGCATAGGGTACACTCTATGAGGTATACCACAAATTTACTACCACATTTAACACAGCCCTTGGTCTCAAAAGATTCTGCCCCAGAAGCTGACGTAAAGTGAGTGGCTACTTTAATGTGGTCACAGGACCCGCAGGACCTCTTTCCACACCGGAAAGTGCCCTTGAAAGGTAACCAAGAGCTCCTGCTTGGTTCTTCCCTTAACTGGCTGGGGGACAACAGATTGCCTAGGGTCAGATTTTTCCTGTAAACAAAGTTACAGCCACCCTTAATGACATCACGTAATGATTTATCTCCCCGCAGAATTGGAATGTTCTTCCTAATTATATTACAGACCTGATGGTATTGGTTCGAGTAGGCTGTAATAAGGGTAGGAGTATTACGTGTCAATACTGTCTTGGTTCTTTCATCTGCTGGGTTAATGGTCCTGTGGAACAAGCCTGACCGATCCATCTGATCTACCTCAGTACGTGCTCTCCAAATAGCTTTAACAGGATAGTTCCTATCTCGTAGGCGCTTTTCCAAATCCTCACTCTCTCTATCGTAGTCCTCACCCCGGGTACAGTTACGTTTGACACGCATAAACTGGCCTTTAGCAATCCCCCTAAACACATGCTTAGGGTGACTGCTATTAGCGTGCAATAATGTATTGCCGGAGATAGGCTTACGGTAGAGAGAAGAAATGATCTTATGGGTGTCTGAATCACCCGTCAGAGTAACATCCAAATAACTCATAGTGCTGTGATGCCACTGATAGGTGAATCTGAGACCCACTTCATTGCAATTCAATTGGTCCACCCATTCCTTTGCTTGTATCTCCCCTGAGGACCAGATGATCAATAGGTCATCTATGAACCTCAGGTATTTATGGATGGATCCAGTGAATGTATTACTACCCCCATAGACGTGGAACCGCTCCCACCAGCCCATAAAAAGGTTGGCGTAGGAGGGGGCAAATTTTGCCCCCATGGCGGTTCCACGCCTCTGGAGGTAGTAAGTGTCGGAAAACTTGAAGAAGTTATGTTGGAGCAGGAACCTAATAACCCTCAAAACAAAATCTTTGTGTTGAGAATCCAGGTCTGTGACCATATCCAGAAAAAATTCCACAGCCTTGAGTCCAGATTCGTGGGGAATACTGGAGTATAGAGCCACCACGTCGATAGTTATCCAACTATAGTTAGACTCCCATCTAATCTGTTCCAGTTTTGATAAGACATGAGCAGTGTCACGTACATAACTGGGTAGTCTGTGTACCATTGGTTGCAAGAAGTTGTCGACCCATTTAGATAGTGGCTCTATTAAAGAGCCAATACCTGCCACAATGGGTCGTCCCTGGACATTTTCAAGACTCTTGTGGACCTTCGGGAAGTGGTGGAAGATGGGCATCACTGGATTTTCAACCAACAAACAGTCAAATGTATGTCTATCGATGATGCCCATCTCCAGACCATCATCCAGGAGATCCTTCAAGATATGTCCAAAAGATGTAGTGGGGTCCCTAGGTAAGATGGAATAGGCCTCATGATCACCCAATTGTCTCAAGGCTTCCGCGACATAGGAATCCCTGTCCATGACAACTACACTACCACCTTTGTCGGATTGACGAATCACAATGTTGTTGTTATTCTGTAGTTTGGTAACGGCTTCCCTTTCTTTTCTAGTCAAATTTGAGTTGTAATTAGAATTGGTCTGGGAAAGAGTGGTGAGGTCCTCCATGACTCTTTTATGAAACACTTCAAGACTCTTACCCCTAATATGTAAGGGGTAGAAGTTTGATGCAGACTTTAATCTATGTTGACCAGTAGTGTCCTTAGATGTTTGACCTATGGACCCTGATAAGTCCTCCAGGTTAGTGAGTGCACAAACATCAGCAAAAGACATATTATCAACATCAAAATTTGAGTTTTCTACTGGTAGATGAGTGGTGGGGGGTAATCTATTTGTGTCTGTTTCTGAAAAGAATTTTCTCAGTGTTAAATCCCTCACTAATCTGTTCACGTCAAGAATTGTCTGGAACAAGTCAAAGTTCCTAGAGGGGACAAATCCTAACCCATAGCTCAGTACTTTCCTTTCAAGGTTGGTAAGATTATAGGTGGATAGATTTATGACTGAGTTATCCGTCATTGGGGTATGTGTTATTGGTACCTGTGTCGTGGAGTACCCCTGTTCTCTCTCAATTGGTATCTCTGTTGTTGGAAGTCCCCAGTGGCAGATATCTGTCTGTTGCCCCGTCCCCCTCCCCTGGGTCGTCTCGGGCCCCACTGAAAAACCTGCTGTGTAGTGTCAGAGTTATCGTCAGTGCCCTGGGGGTTGGAGGTCATATGATAATGAGTGTTGCCTCTTCTCTTACGCCTACCCCTTTTTGGGATAGCCCCTGGGTTTACATGTTCCTTAAGTATACCTCTTGTTGGTTTATCGCTCACTGTATTAGACCCCAAGCTTACTTGGTTGGTTGGAGTTCCCTCATCCCCTTCAGAGCCGGAGTAACCATCTGATTCAAAACTGGAGGCAAACCTCTCTTCGTCTGTTAACTCCGGCTCTGAATCGGAAAAGGCAACCTTCTTAGTAGCCCTCATTTTAGGTTGTTGTGTTCTTTTAGGTGGATGATCTAATTGTCCCCCCTGCCCTATGGTCTGGTGGCCTGATTGATTATGTTGTGCCTGGGACCAAATCCTACTTCTATCTTTGCGTTTCCAAATGTATACTGTGCCCTTAGAATAATCTTTTTGGTCCCTAAGGAATTTGGTGTGTTTAACCTGGATGATTAATTTTTTAGCCTCCTCAATCACCTTCCTAAGTGTCTCATCGAATTGAGGGTAAATTTCATGTTGTTTAAACAAATTCATATCTGCTTGTAGCAAAATAATCCTATTTTTAACCTCTTTGAGTAGCATATCCTTATATTCAATAAGTAAAGCAATGAGTTTTAAGGAACAGTCAGTGAGAGTCTGGTTCCAGCGTTCAATAAAGTCCACATCCTTGATATCATAGGTAGGGAATTTATTGATCCTTAGTCCCCTGGGTACCATTTGCATATTGATATACTTGGAAAGGATCCACTTGTCCCATTTTAGTCTTTGTTCCTTTAGTTTCAGTGTTTCCATGTCATAAAAGTGATCCCCTAATTTAGTACTGGGTGTATCACGATCAAAAACATCTTGTAATTCCAATAAGTCTAAGTCCTCATCATCAGATTCTTTAAGGGAATAAAAGGAGTCTGTAGCTGCCATATTGTCCATATATAAATAATTATTATAACTCTCAGTTAATCAAAAACCTGTATTTACAGATATTGATATGTATGCCGGGCTGCCAATAGATCCAACAGAAAAATTGGCTTAAACTTTGTCCCTCCAGAAGAAGAAAAAGGTGTATAGGTAATAACACAAACCGTGTATATACACCTATTGTAGCATCAATCCAGTACTAAATTAGGGGATCACTTTTATGACATGGAAACACTGAAACTAAAGGAACAAAGACTAAAATGGGACAAGTGGATCCTTTCCAAGTATATCAATATGCAAATGGTACCCAGGGGACTAAGGATCAATAAATTCCCTACCTATGATATCAAGGATGTGGACTTTATTGAACGCTGGAACCAGACTCTCACTGACTGTTCCTTAAAACTCATTGCTTTACTTATTGAATATAAGGATATGCTACTCAAAGAGGTTAAAAATAGGATTATTTTGCTACAAGCAGATATGAATTTGTTTAAACAACATGAAATTTACCCTCAATTCGATGAGACACTTAGGAAGGTGATTGAGGAGGCTAAAAAATTAATCATCCAGGTTAAACACACCAAATTCCTTAGGGACCAAAAAGATTATTCTAAGGGCACAGTATACATTTGGAAACGCAAAGATAGAAGTAGGATTTGGTCCCAGGCACAACATAATCAATCAGGCCACCAGACCATAGGGCAGGGGGGACAATTAGATCATCCACCTAAAAGAACACAACAACCTAAAATGAGGGCTACTAAGAAGGTTGCCTTTTCCGATTCAGAGCCGGAGTTAACAGACGAAGAGAGGTTTGCCTCCAGTTTTGAATCAGATGGTTACTCCGGCTCTGAAGGGGATGAGGGAACTCCAACCAACCAAGTAAGCTTGGGGTCTAATACAGTGAGCGATAAACCAACAAGAGGTATACTTAAGGAACATGTAAACCCAGGGGCTATCCCAAAAAGGGGTAGGCGTAAGAGAAGAGGCAACACTCATTATCATATGACCTCCAACCCCCAGGGCACTGACGATAACTCTGACACTACACAGCAGGTTTTTCAGTGGGGCCCGAGACGACCCAGGGGAGGGGGACGGGGCAACAGACAGATATCTGCCACTGGGGACTTCCAACAACAGAGATACCAATTGAGAGAGAACAGGGGTACTCCACGACACAGGTACCAATAACACATACCCCAATGACGGATAACTCAGTCATAAATCTATCCACCTATAATCTTACCAACCTTGAAAGGAAAGTACTGAGCTATGGGTTAGGATTTGTCCCCTCTAGGAACTTTGACTTGTTCCAGACAATTCTTGACGTGAACAGATTAGTGAGGGATTTAACACTGAGAAAATTCTTTTCAGAAACAGACACAAATAGATTACCCCCCACCACTCATCTACCAGTAGAAAACTCAAATTTTGATGTTGATAATATGTCTTTTGCTGATGTTTGTGCACTCACTAACCTGGAGGACTTATCAGGGTCCATAGGTCAAACATCTAAGGACACTACTGGTCAACATAGATTAAAGTCTGCATCAAACTTCTACCCCTTACATATTAGGGGTAAGAGTCTTGAAGTGTTTCATAAAAGAGTCATGGAGGACCTCACCACTCTTTCCCAGACCAATTCTAATTACAACTCAAATTTGACTAGAAAAGAAAGGGAAGCCGTTACCAAACTACAGAATAACAACAACATTGTGATTCGTCAATCCGACAAAGGTGGTAGTGTAGTTGTCATGGACAGGGATTCCTATGTCGCGGAAGCCTTGAGACAATTGGGTGATCATGAGGCCTATTCCATCTTACCTAGGGACCCCACTACATCTTTTGGACATATCTTGAAGGATCTCCTGGATGATGGTCTGGAGATGGGCATCATCGATAGACATACATTTGACTGTTTGTTGGTTGAAAATCCAGTGATGCCCATCTTCCACCACTTCCCGAAGGTCCACAAGAGTCTTGAAAATGTCCAGGGACGACCCATTGTGGCAGGTATTGGCTCTTTAATAGAGCCACTATCTAAATGGGTCGACAACTTCTTGCAACCAATGGTACACAGACTACCCAGTTATGTACGTGACACTGCTCATGTCTTATCAAAACTGGAACAGATTAGATGGGAGTCTAACTATAGTTGGATAACTATCGACGTGGTGGCTCTATACTCCAGTATTCCCCACGAATCTGGACTCAAGGCTGTGGAATTTTTTCTGGATATGGTCACAGACCTGGATTCTCAACACAAAGATTTTGTTTTGAGGGTTATTAGGTTCCTGCTCCAACATAACTTCTTCAAGTTTTCCGACACTTACTACCTCCAGAGGCGTGGAACCGCCATGGGGGCAAAATTTGCCCCCTCCTACGCCAACCTTTTTATGGGCTGGTGGGAGCGGTTCCACGTCTATGGGGGTAGTAATACATTCACTGGATCCATCCATAAATACCTGAGGTTCATAGATGACCTATTGATCATCTGGTCCTCAGGGGAGATACAAGCAAAGGAATGGGTGGACCAATTGAATTGCAATGAAGTGGGTCTCAGATTCACCTATCAGTGGCATCACAGCACTATGAGTTATTTGGATGTTACTCTGACGGGTGATTCAGACACCCATAAGATCATTTCTTCTCTCTACCGTAAGCCTATCTCCGGCAATACATTATTGCACGCTAATAGCAGTCACCCTAAGCATGTGTTTAGGGGGATTGCTAAAGGCCAGTTTATGCGTGTCAAACGTAACTGTACCCGGGGTGAGGACTACGATAGAGAGAGTGAGGATTTGGAAAAGCGCCTACGAGATAGGAACTATCCTGTTAAAGCTATTTGGAGAGCACGTACTGAGGTAGATCAGATGGATCGGTCAGGCTTGTTCCACAGGACCATTAACCCAGCAGATGAAAGAACCAAGACAGTATTGACACGTAATACTCCTACCCTTATTACAGCCTACTCGAACCAATACCATCAGGTCTGTAATATAATTAGGAAGAACATTCCAATTCTGCGGGGAGATAAATCATTACGTGATGTCATTAAGGGTGGCTGTAACTTTGTTTACAGGAAAAATCTGACCCTAGGCAATCTGTTGTCCCCCAGCCAGTTAAGGGAAGAACCAAGCAGGAGCTCTTGGTTACATTTCAAGGGCACTTTCCGGTGTGGAAAGAGGTCCTGCGGGTCCTGTGACCACATTAAAGTAGCCACTCACTTTACGTCAGCTTCTGGGGCAGAATCTTTTGAGACCAAGGGCTGTGTTAAATGTGGTAGTAAATTTGTGGTATACCTCATAGAGTGTACCCTATGCCACAAGCAGTACGTAGGTAGGACCACCAGAGCAGTGGGGACACGTATCAAAGAGCATCTAGCCCACATCTCCCATGAAAGAGCAGTTTCTGCTCTTTCTAAACACTTTTTGGAGGTACACCAAGGCCGAGTTGGATCCTTTAGGTGGCAGGCAATCGAGCAGATTGTCAGACCCCCTAGGGGAGGTGACAAATTTGGCATCTTATGCCGTCAGGAGATTTATTGGATCCATAAGCTCGGTTGCCTTTTACCAAGGGGATTCAACTCTGAATTTGACATCATCAATTACTGGCAACACTAATAGTTCTTATTACTCCAAGCGTATAGTTTATGTTGAAGTATCTATGTGCCCATCTTTGCAAAACTATGTATACATCAGCTCATGGAGGTATTTTACTTTAGACTAAGCCCATATTCTGACTATGGTCCCACATTTTGTTTCGTAAATTTAGATAGACATGTATATCTGGTTATATCTTTTGAGAATATCAACACCTTTGTTAGACAATCTATCCATATATATTTAAAATAGTTCATTATTAGACTTTAAATACTTAAGTCTTATATACTTCTACACGCCATTTGTTACATACACGTTCACCATTCACATCCTAAATAACTTCATGTCCTTAAAACAAAGTACATAGAGCTCTTTAATCATCTTATATATATATACATTAGCTAGATATTACTCATTATTTTAGCTAGGATGCCCTTAAGTACAAAAAACACTAGAGCTTGCTTTTGCACTAATGAAATGTTACTATATTCATTATTTGAATACACTTGATATGTTGCGGCTGCTGAGCTAATAGGGGCTACTAATTTTTGACAGTTATGTGTTCATTTAATGTTAGTTGTCTATTTTGTTCTTTTTATATGCATGTATATATATTGCTCTATTTATTTTTCCCTCAAGGGGTTAAACATTGGGAGTCAGTTCTTCTTTTCTTTTATCACCTCCTCTAGGAGGAGCTAAGAGTTTTAAATAGAGTGCACCTGCACAGGTGCAACATGTCTATGACTACAGCCTGTTAGGCTGAAACCGGTCAGACCTTTCTCACTCCCAATGTTCATTGGAGTCTGCCTATTTTTTCGTTTTTAAATTATCCTAATAAAGCATACTTTTATTTTTCTACAACTCTCTTGTCTGCCTGAACACATTCTTGGATCTATTTGCTATCATTTTACTTGGAGTACTGGGACTCCAATCCTATTACACTGTTCACGGCGACACTGGATTGCCTAGCCGGGTGACGTCACGACCGGAGGAGGAGTCGAGCAGCGTGTCAGCGTGGAGACCAGCTGAGCAGAGTTGAAGCAAGGAACTACACTACTACGGAGCTACGGAGTTCCAGACAGAGACGCACAAGTGGATCTCATCGGACGGAGGTCACGCTATGGGTAGTGAGTAACCATTTATTACACTTTATTAAGGCTTGTGGCTCATTTGCGGATACCAGGTAACTTAACCACATCGGAACCCTGTTATGTCAATTTTGTTTGAGCATTTCTCAGCCTAATATCTATATCCTACCCTAGCGTAAGGACTTTTTCCTATGCTTGCTTGTTACACTTTTTCATCCATTTCATAAGCATCTGCAACACTTATCACCAAAAAGTGAGCGACTGGATAGATGGTTATGACCTGCCCTGAAGAGGATTATATGTTTCATGTTATATGTTTCACACATATTTTTTCAGCATAAATATATGTATAAGGTCATATGGATTGATTGGTTGATTATTTTTGAGCACTTATGCAAGCATTTGAATATGCAGGACCTGGCTTTCCTGATATACACAGCTTGATTAACCTCTCACTTGCCATAAATCCTTCGTTTGCTGCTGTGTCTGCTTACTACTACTATAATATAATATATCACACATGTTTTAGATGTTTGGATTGTGATACAAGCACTAATATGTTATAACCCTTCAAGACTTTTACTAACTCTGCATGTTGCGATAGTAACAGCGGTCTCCACTAACGCTTGCTCATTCATTGTTTGCATCATTTGTTCCCTTTTTTTTCTCATTCTTCTTCCCTGGATTGATGCTACAATAGGTGTATATACACGGTTTGTGTTATTACCTATACACCTTTTTCTTCTTCTGGAGGGACAAAGTTTAAGCCAATTTTTCTGTTGGATCTATTGGCAGCCCGGCATACATATCAATATCTGTAAATACAGGTTTTTGATTAACTGAGAGTTATAATAATTATTTATATATGGACAATATGGCAGCTACAGACTCCTTTTATTCCCTTAAAGAATCTGATGATGAGGACTTAGACTTATTGGAATTACAAGATGTTTTTGATCGTGATACACCCAGTACTAAATTAGGGGATCACTTTTATGACATGGAAACACTGAAACTAAAGGAACAAAGACTAAAATGGGACAAGTGGATCCTTTCCAAGTATATCAATATGCAAATGGTACCCAGGGGACTAAGGATCAATAAATTCCCTACCTATGATATCAAGGATGTGGACTTTATTGAACGCTGGAACCAGACTCTCACTGACTGTTCCTTAAAACTCATTGCTTTACTTATTGAATATAAGGATATGCTACTCAAAGAGGTTAAAAATAGGATTATTTTGCTACAAGCAGATATGAATTTGTTTAAACAACATGAAATTTACCCTCAATTCGATGAGACACTTAGGAAGGTGATTGAGGAGGCTAAAAAATTAATCATCCAGGTTAAACACACCAAATTCCTTAGGGACCAAAAAGATTATTCTAAGGGCACAGTATACATTTGGAAACGCAAAGATAGAAGTAGGATTTGGTCCCAGGCACAACATAATCAATCAGGCCACCAGACCATAGGGCAGGGGGGACAATTAGATCATCCACCTAAAAGAACACAACAACCTAAAATGAGGGCTACTAAGAAGGTTGCCTTTTCCGATTCAGAGCCGGAGTTAACAGACGAAGAGAGGTTTGCCTCCAGTTTTGAATCAGATGGTTACTCCGGCTCTGAAGGGGATGAGGGAACTCCAACCAACCAAGTAAGCTTGGGGTCTAATACAGTGAGCGATAAACCAACAAGAGGTATACTTAAGGAACATGTAAACCCAGGGGCTATCCCAAAAAGGGGTAGGCGTAAGAGAAGAGGCAACACTCATTATCATATGACCTCCAACCCCCAGGGCACTGACGATAACTCTGACACTACACAGCAGGTTTTTCAGTGGGGCCCGAGACGACCCAGGGGAGGGGGACGGGGCAACAGACAGATATCTGCCACTGGGGACTTCCAACAACAGAGATACCAATTGAGAGAGAACAGGGGTACTCCACGACACAGGTACCAATAACACATACCCCAATGACGGATAACTCAGTCATAAATCTATCCACCTATAATCTTACCAACCTTGAAAGGAAAGTACTGAGCTATGGGTTAGGATTTGTCCCCTCTAGGAACTTTGACTTGTTCCAGACAATTCTTGACGTGAACAGATTAGTGAGGGATTTAACACTGAGAAAATTCTTTTCAGAAACAGACACAAATAGATTACCCCCCACCACTCATCTACCAGTAGAAAACTCAAATTTTGATGTTGATAATATGTCTTTTGCTGATGTTTGTGCACTCACTAACCTGGAGGACTTATCAGGGTCCATAGGTCAAACATCTAAGGACACTACTGGTCAACATAGATTAAAGTCTGCATCAAACTTCTACCCCTTACATATTAGGGGTAAGAGTCTTGAAGTGTTTCATAAAAGAGTCATGGAGGACCTCACCACTCTTTCCCAGACCAATTCTAATTACAACTCAAATTTGACTAGAAAAGAAAGGGAAGCCGTTACCAAACTACAGAATAACAACAACATTGTGATTCGTCAATCTGACAAAGGTGGTAGTGTAGTTGTCATGGACAGGGATTCCTATGTCGCGGAAGCCTTGAGACAATTGGGTGATCATGAGGCCTATTCCATCTTACCTAGGGACCCCACTACATCTTTTGGACATATCTTGAAGGATCTCCTGGATGATGGTCTGGAGATGGGCATCATCGATAGACATACATTTGACTGTTTGTTGGTTGAAAATCCAGTGATGCCCATCTTCCACCACTTCCCGAAGGTCCACAAGAGTCTTGAAAATGTCCAGGGACGACCCATTGTGGCAGGTATTGGCTCTTTAATAGAGCCACTATCTAAATGGGTCGACAACTTCTTGCAACCAATGGTACACAGACTACCCAGTTATGTACGTGACACTGCTCATGTCTTATCAAAACTGGAACAGATTAGATGGGAGTCTAACTATAGTTGGATAACTATCGACGTGGTGGCTCTATACTCCAGTATTCCCCACGAATCTGGACTCAAGGCTGTGGAATTTTTTCTGGATATGGTCACAGACCTGGATTCTCAACACAAAGATTTTGTTTTGAGGGTTATTAGGTTCCTGCTCCAACATAACTTCTTCAAGTTTTCCGACACTTACTACCTCCAGAGGCGTGGAACCGCCATGGGGGCAAAATTTGCCCCCTCCTACGCCAACCTTTTTATGGGCTGGTGGGAGCGGTTCCACGTCTATGGGGGTAGTAATACATTCACTGGATCCATCCATAAATACCTGAGGTTCATAGATGACCTATTGATCATCTGGTCCTCAGGGGAGATACAAGCAAAGGAATGGGTGGACCAATTGAATTGCAATGAAGTGGGTCTCAGATTCACCTATCAGTGGCATCACAGCACTATGAGTTATTTGGATGTTACTCTGACGGGTGATTCAGACACCCATAAGATCATTTCTTCTCTCTACCGTAAGCCTATCTCCGGCAATACATTATTGCACGCTAATAGCAGTCACCCTAAGCATGTGTTTAGGGGGATTGCTAAAGGCCAGTTTATGCGTGTCAAACGTAACTGTACCCGGGGTGAGGACTACGATAGAGAGAGTGAGGATTTGGAAAAGCGCCTACGAGATAGGAACTATCCTGTTAAAGCTATTTGGAGAGCACGTACTGAGGTAGATCAGATGGATCGGTCAGGCTTGTTCCACAGGACCATTAACCCAGCAGATGAAAGAACCAAGACAGTATTGACACGTAATACTCCTACCCTTATTACAGCCTACTCGAACCAATACCATCAGGTCTGTAATATAATTAGGAAGAACATTCCAATTCTGCGGGGAGATAAATCATTACGTGATGTCATTAAGGGTGGCTGTAACTTTGTTTACAGGAAAAATCTGACCCTAGGCAATCTGTTGTCCCCCAGCCAGTTAAGGGAAGAACCAAGCAGGAGCTCTTGGTTACATTTCAAGGGCACTTTCCGGTGTGGAAAGAGGTCCTGCGGGTCCTGTGACCACATTAAAGTAGCCACTCACTTTACGTCAGCTTCTGGGGCAGAATCTTTTGAGACCAAGGGCTGTGTTAAATGTGGTAGTAAATTTGTGGTATACCTCATAGAGTGTACCCTATGCCACAAGCAGTACGTAGGTAGGACCACCAGAGCAGTGGGGACACGTATCAAAGAGCATCTAGCCCACATCTCCCATGAAAGAGCAGTTTCTGCTCTTTCTAAACACTTTTTGGAGGTACACCAAGGCCGAGTTGGATCCTTTAGGTGGCAGGCAATCGAGCAGATTGTCAGACCCCCTAGGGGAGGTGACAAATTTGGCATCTTATGCCGTCAGGAGATTTATTGGATCCATAAGCTCGGTTGCCTTTTACCAAGGGGATTCAACTCTGAATTTGACATCATCAATTACTGGCAACACTAATAGTTCTTATTACTCCAAGCGTATAGTTTATGTTGAAGTATCTATGTGCCCATCTTTGCAAAACTATGTATACATCAGCTCATGGAGGTATTTTACTTTAGACTAAGCCCATATTCTGACTATGGTCCCACATTTTGTTTCGTAAATTTAGATAGACATGTATATCTGGTTATATCTTTTGAGAATATCAACACCTTTGTTAGACAATCTATCCATATATATTTAAAATAGTTCATTATTAGACTTTAAATACTTAAGTCTTATATACTTCTACACGCCATTTGTTACATACACGTTCACCATTCACATCCTAAATAACTTCATGTCCTTAAAACAAAGTACATAGAGCTCTTTAATCATCTTATATATATATACATTAGCTAGATATTACTCATTATTTTAGCTAGGATGCCCTTAAGTACAAAAAACACTAGAGCTTGCTTTTGCACTAATGAAATGTTACTATATTCATTATTTGAATACACTTGATATGTTGCGGCTGCTGAGCTAATAGGGGCTACTAATTTTTGACAGTTATGTGTTCATTTAATGTTAGTTGTCTATTTTGTTCTTTTTATATGCATGTATATATATTGCTCTATTTATTTTTCCCTCAAGGGGTTAAACATTGGGAGTCAGTTCTTCTTTTCTTTTATCACCTCCTCTAGGAGGAGCTAAGAGTTTTAAATAGAGTGCACCTGCACAGGTGCAACATGTCTATGACTACAGCCTGTTAGGCTGAAACCGGTCAGACCTTTCTCACTCCCAATGTTCATTGGAGTCTGCCTATTTTTTCGTTTTTAAATTATCCTAATAAAGCATACTTTTATTTTTCTACAACTCTCTTGTCTGCCTGAACACATTCTTGGATCTATTTGCTATCATTATTGTTTTAGTAGTTTGTGGATAGATAAAACATACATTTTGAGTCATAATCCTATTCAGGCACTAACTGATAGAATGTATCCTAGGATCAATTATTTTACTTTATACTAAGTATGATTATTATAAAAATAGCACATAAATTAGAAACTCAAATTACTGCCTCAGACTTTGATGTTTGTAAATTATGCAATGAAACAAGTAATCATATTGTCATCCTCACTTATTTTAAGGTGCCTGCTGTTTTTGCAATAGTTATGTTCCACAGGATATTAATAATATAATTAAAAAGCATGTCAAATCTCAGAATGATGATACACTTGTAATTGTGCTAAATATAAGCATTTCACATGATCAGAATTTACAAAATTGTTTGCTAAGTAAAACAATTACGTATATTTGGAGACTAGAGATTTTCAATCTGTGAGACAAATGAACAGTAGCTAGTGATGTTGCGAATAGTTCGCCGGCGAATAGTTCCCGGCAAACATGGCATGTTCACGTTCGCCTTGGCGGGCGAACATATGCAATGTTCGATCCGCCCCCTATTCGTCATCATTGAGTAAACTTTGACCCTGTACCTCACAGTCAGAATACACATTACAGCCAATCAGCAGCAGACCCTCCCTCCCAGACCCTCCCACCTCCTGGACAGCATCTATTTTAGATTCATTTGGAAGCTGCATTCTTAGTGAGAGGAGGGACAGTGTAGCTGCTGCTGATTTAATAGGGAAATCGATAGCTAGACTAGTGTATTCAGTGTCCACTTCAGTCCTGAAGGACTCATCTGATCTCTGCTGTAAGGACAGCACACCAAAAAGCCCTTTTTAGGGCTAGAACATCAGTCTGCTTTTTTTTTTTCCCCTGTGTAATCTAATTGCAGTTGCCTGCCTGCCTGCCAGCGTGTGTGTAAGGCTCACAGCGTATACTGTGCCCACTTGCCCAGTGCCACCACTCATATCTGGTGTAACAGTAGTGCACATTTAAAAGAAACAACACTTTTTTCACTGTGAAATAATAGCAGACAGCTGCCAGTACCCAAGTTAGACGCCAATAAGGCAGATGGAGAGGGTTAGAGAGCTGTTTTTGGGGGGATCAGGGAGGTTGGGGGCTAAGGGGGGATGCTACACCACAGCATATGTAAATATGCTTAAAAAAATAAAAAAAAAATAAAAACCTTTTATTTTAGTACTGGCAGACTTTCTGCCAGTACTTAAGATGGCGGCGACAATTGTGGGGTGGGGGAGGGAAGGGAGCTGGTTGGCAGGGATCAGTGGGTCTGATGTGTCAGGTGGGAGGCTGATCTCTACACTAAAGTTAAAATTAACCCTGCAAGCTCCCTACAAACTACCTAATTAACCCCTTCACTGCTAGCCATAATACACGTGTGATGCGCAGCAGCATTTAGCGGCCTTCTAATTACCAGAAAGCAACGCCAAAGTCATATATGTCTGCTATTTCTGAACAAAGGGGGTCCCAGAGAAGCATTTACAACCATTTGTGCCATAATTGCACAAGCTGTTTGTAAATAATTTCAGTGAGAAACCTAAAATTGCAAAAAAAATTAAGTTTTTTTTAAATTTGATCGCATTTGGCGGTGAAATGGTGGCATGAAATATACCAAAATGGGCCTAGATCAATACTTTGGGTTGTCTACTACACTACACTTAAGCTAAAATTAACTCTACAAGCTGCCTACATGCTCCCTAATTAACCCCTTCACTGCTGGGCATAAAACACGTGTGGTGCGCAGTGGCATTTAGCAGCCTTCTAATTACCAAAAAGCAATGCCAAAGCCATGTAAGTCTGCCATTTCTGAACAAAGGGGATCCCAGAGAAGCATTTACAACCATTTATGCCATAATTGCATAAGTTGTTTGTAAATAATTTCTGTGAGAAACCTAAAGTTTGTGAAAAAGTGAACAATTTTATTTTTATTTGATCGCATTTGGCGGTGAAATGGTGGCATGAAATATACCAAAATGGGCCTAGATCAATACTTTGGGTTGTCTACTACACTACACTTAAGCTAAAATTAACACTACAAGCTCCCTAATTAACCCCTTCACTGCTGGGCATAAAACACGTGTGGTGCGCAGTGGCATTTAAAAGCCTTCTAATTACCAAAAAGCAACGCCAAAGCCATATAAGTCTGCTATAATGGCATGTCTGGCACACAGTATTGGGGCAAGGGTCCATCTGACCACTGATACCTGGTCTGCAAAGCATGGTCAGGGCAGGTATATCACCTACAATGCGCACTGTGAAGCGGGCGTAACCCTTACACTACCTGATCGATACAACATCATACCTGTTGTTTTAAAGCACGTTATTCCAAACAATTTTGGAATATTAGGTGATGTATGCCCTTTATGGATTAAAACCAGACTCTGCATCAATTATGTAATTTTCCAAGGGAGTTTTGCCATGGATCCCCCTCCGGCTTGCCACAGTCCAGGTGTTAGTGCCCTTGAAACAACTTTTCCATCACTATTGTGGCCAGAAAGAGTCCCTGTGGGTTTTAAAATTTGCCTGCCTATTGCAGTCTATGGCGGTTCGTCCGGTTTGCCCGTTTGCAAACTTTTGTGGAAGTTCGCGTTCGCCGTTCGCGAACCCAATTTTTTAGGTTTGCGACATCACTAACAGTAGCATATCTTTCTATATTAATCAATTAGGCATCACAATTGGTAAGCAAGTTTCGGATAGTGAATAGCCCAGAAGGTAGGACCTGGACACTCTTTCTAGAGAAAAGATGGTTGACCTGTGGTAGGGTTGTGAGATTTCTATGTAAGGTAAGTGCTGTCCTATGTGACTTCATACATGCAGAGTAGGAAAAGTGACAGGAGGGAGAGTGGAACAGAACTACCCACCATTAGAGTTAGTATTATGATGAAACATCTGCATCAAAATGCATTGAACTTCACTAATGAATCAAGTAGTTGTCATGTTTTCCTTGCATCGCATATTTTGATTCCATAAAATTTGTGCATCGCCCTAATTTAATCTGAGGTTATCTAATGAATAGGAACTCCATAGTGAAAAAAAACACCCCAGCTGAATCCAACATGCTCATGGAGATTCTAATGCATTGGAATGGGAGCCAAAATGTGCTGGCATGTGATCTAAGTACATCCAAATTTAACTTGGAGCTTTGAACATATCAAATATTGAATAAAGTCAAGTACTGAAAGCTAAAGGCACTCCTAAAATAAATACATCTTCTGAATATAACTCATATTGCATTTCATGATGGTCAACAAAATATAATTTATTTTTTCTACAAATGTTAATAACCAAATGAATTAAAGTGAACGTATGTTCTCCCCTTACAGTCTCACTCACACCTAGATAGACAGATAGATATATGATAGATAGATAGATAGATAGATAGATAGATAGGTAGATAGATTGATGGAAACACAAACACTAGACACACATACATTATGACAATACCACAATAGAGACCTGGGAAATTCAAATGCAACAACTAATCTTAATGACATTGTTTACATTTTTAATCAACTGTTCAAAACCATGGTGGTTGCATAATTAAATGATTCCTCCCTTGTAATTTTTCAATGAATTATAATAGGGTGATTTTTTTTTTACTTGGTAGCTCTGTTTTCAAATTTTAATCCTTCTTAATGTTTAATTTTGAATTGTAAACTCTTAAATTCATATAGTTTTTACCATTATATATACTTCTTCACTACTGTAGCTAATTGTATACTCATGACCTTTTTTTTTTCATGACCTTCCATGCACACGCCCATACGAAGGCAAGGAGGACCACTGGTAGTTTTCTCTTTATCCAATTTAAACGACAATACAATGCAAAGAGATAATGCTCAATTATATTAAAACATTGTTATTGCTCTATTGCTTGCAAATTACTATGTATTTACTATCACCTAGATTACAAGTTTTGCATTCGTGTTTTAACTCTGAAAAATGTCAGCATTAAAACAGCATCGCAGCCATTACAAGTCTTGTCGGTATAGCTGTACTGCAAGCCTTTTAGCCTGTAACGCAACGTCAGTCCCACACAAGTAAAATTAAGTTTTTTCTTGGGACTTACATAGCGCAGCCATTATGAGTTTTGCGGTCAGGCTGAAAAGCTTGTGTTGCAGGCTATACCGACAAGATCCGTTCCGCAATCTAAAAGCAGTAGTTATGAGTTTTACGCTACAAAACTGTTACATAAAACTCATAACTAAAATGTTACAAAGTGCACTAACACCCATAAATGACCTATTAACCCCTAAACCGAGGCCCTCCCGCATCACAAACACTATATTAAACTTATTAACCCCTAATCTGCCACTCCCGACATCGCCACCACTAAAAATAATTATTAACCCCTATTCCACCGCTCCCCGACATCATCACCACTAGAATAAAGTTATTAACCCCTTAACCGCTGCCCTCCTACATCACAAATACTATTTAAATATTATTAACCCCTAATCTGCCGTCCGCCCACATTGCCCCCACTGTACTAAAGTTATTAAGCTCTACACTGCCGCCAACATAATAAACCTATTAACCCCTAAACCGCAAGCCCCCCACAATGAAATATACTAAAGTAAACTATTAACCCCTAAACCAAAAGCCCCCCACATCGCAATAAACTAAATTAAACTAGTAAACCCTAAACCTAACGCCCCCTAACTTTATATTAAAATTACAATTTCCCTATCTTAAATTAAATTAAAATTTACCTGTCAAATTAATAGAACTAAGTTTAAACTAACAATTTAACTAATATAATTATTAAACTAACTACCAATTAAATAAAACTAAACCACACATTAAAACAATCCTAACACTACTATAAAAATGACAAACTATCTAATTACAAACAATAAAAAAGTCTAAATTACAAAAAATAACAAACACTTAATTATGAAAAATAACAAACAAAATTATCCAAAATAAAAAAGAATTACACCTAATCTAATAGCCCTATAAAAATAAACCCACCCAAAATAAAAAAAACCTAGCCTACAATAAACTACCAATAGCCCTTAAAAGGGCCTTTTGTGGGGCATTGCCTCAAAGATATCAGCTCTTTTCCCTGAAAAAAATACAAAGACCGCCAACAGTAAAACCCACCACCCATCCAACCCCCCAAAATAAAAAAACTAATTCTAAAAAAACCTAATATACCCATTGCCCTGAAAAGGGCATTTTTATGGGCATCACCCTTAAAAGGGCATTTTAGCTCTTTTGCTGTTTAAACCCTAATCTGAAAAAAAAACACCCAAAAAACCCTTAAAAAACCCTAACACTAACCCTGATGATCCACTTACAGTTTTTGAAGTCCCGCTTGAACGATCTTCATCCAGGCGGTGAGAAGTCTTCATCCAGGCGGCCTCTTCTATCTTCATCCAGGCACGATAAGTCTTCATCCCTGTGGCCTCTTCCCTCTTCATCCTGGCGGCGAGAAGTCTTCATCCATGCAGCCTCTTCTATCTTCATCCAGATGGCATCTTCTATCTTGATCCTGGCAACGCGGATCGGGTCCATCCTGAAGACATCCAGCACGGAGCATCCTCTTCATACGGTCACCACTGTACACTGAATCTTCAATACAAGGGAGCCGTTTCAAAAATGGTGTCTCTTGCATTCCTATTGGCTGAAAATTTGAATCAGCCAAAGGAATTAGAGCTGCTAAAATCCTATTGGCTGTTTAAATCAGCCAATAGGATTTAAGCAGCTCTCATTCTATTGGATGATTCATCCCTAAAGGGGCATTTGTATGGGCATAGCCCTTTAAAGGGCATTCAGCTCTTTTACAATTGCCCATTAAACCCCTAATCTTAAAAAAAAAAATCCTAACTCTAACCCCCAAATAGGTATTCACCATTCCTGAAGTCCGGCGGAGAAGGTCCTGTTCCAGGCGAAGGTGAAGTCTTCTTCCAAGTGACCAACATCTTCTTCCAAGCAGGGACCACTTCCTTCTTCATTCAGGACCAAGCCGTCACGAAGCTGAGATGAGCACAGAGCAGGACCGGCGACCGCAGAGTCATAGAGCGTGGAGGATCCTCTTCGTACAATCGCCGCCATACACTGAATAGCAAATTCAAGGTACGCGTTTAAATATGGCATCCCTTGCATTCCTATTGGCTGATTTGATTCTTCAAATTCAAATCAGCCAATAGGATGAGAGCTACTGAAATCCTATTGGCTGTTCAAATGAAATAGTTGTTCACAAAGATCATGGGATGCCCTCATATAAGGGCTTTCCAAAATAACACCTAGTAAAATGCCCCCCATCAAAATAAGGTATTCAAATTAAGTTAATTTCAAAATGTGCACGCACAATCATATTGAACTGTAAATAAATGATAGATATAGTAATTTATTTATTAGCCTTAGAATAAATTGTAGATTTATTTCCTATGGCATGGAGAGTCCACAAATCATTCTAATTACTAGTGGGATATTCTCTCCTGGCCAGCAGGGGGAGGCAAAGAGCACCCAGCAGAGCTGTTAAGTGTCACTTCCCTTACCCATAATCCTCAGTCATTCTCTTTGCCTTCTGTCAAGGGAGGATGTGCAAAGATGGTGTCTGAAGATTTTAAATCCTTTTAATTTTATGGGTACTTTTCCCCGAAAGCAAGGATTGGGGTCAAGCTGTGCCCATGTCAATCTCTTTAGTAAGAGTAATGGTGGCTTTTAGCAGTTAGAAGATGGCGAGGTGGTCTTTGATTAAACTTCTAACATCATTGCTACCCCTATTATAGAAAGCCAGGGTTGGTAATTCTGTTCTTTCCTTTCTACTGGTCCCTGGTAGAAGTGAAGAAATTTACCACACCTTAGAAAACAGTTTCTGCCTGACAGAGCAGGATCAACAGGTACCAGCACAATAAGGGTTAATCCTTTTGTGGAAATCATTCGGAGGAAATTAATTTACCCTTAAAGGGGACTGCTTGATATGTGAGGGTGTTTGTGAAATGAGGCATACTTTATTTATTGGGGCTTGGAGAGTGTATGGAGAGACTTAGAAGTAGTTGAGACTTTGGAGCAATCACTTTTATTGCTCACTACTGCTTATTTGTTGTTTGCTCACTCGCTGTTAGATCTCTCTTCTGCTTTGTTTCTTATTTGAATTTTTGGCGAAGTTCTTCTGTTAAGCTCCTCCGCACTTCCATTTTTTTTGCTTTTACTATCAGGTCGGAGTTTTTGCCGAGGCTAGTGTGGAGGTTACAGCTCTAGTTGCAGAGTTTCTAGAGTGATTTTGGGCAGCTCCGGTGATAAGGATTACTGGCAAAAGAGTAATCTTGAAGGATCTTTATTCCGGGTTTGTCCGGTTTCAGTGCTAGTGGATCAGCAGACAGTTTCTGGAGGGGTAAGACCTCAGCAGAGCTGAGGATTTTGTGGTGCATTAGTTAAGGGTATTAATTTATTTGCTGCTTATAAAGTTCTCCAAATTATTTATATTGGGAT
Organism: Bombina bombina; assembly: GCF_027579735.1. Taxonomy (NCBI): domain Eukaryota; kingdom Metazoa; phylum Chordata; class Amphibia; order Anura; family Bombinatoridae; genus Bombina; species Bombina bombina. The sequence goes on from NC_069508.1 coordinate 124,078,774, forward strand.
TTTGTTTCCTTAATAATTGTTAAAGGAACCTAACCCAATTATGGACACTAATATTAATAATGAGTCATTTGATAAGTGTTTACTTTGTCTGGATGCTAAAATAATTCCTCCTGTGCAATTTTGCTCTTCATGTTTACATAAAGCTTTAATGATTAAAGATAAGATGTCTCTCTCTGAGCTTCCTGTCTCTCAGGATAGTTTTGTCCTAGCAATGCCTCAGCTTTTCCCTCAGGAGTCTCAAGCTTCTCATGCAGTGCCCTGTGGTTCCTCTCAACAACCTCCTGGGGTTTATTTACCTGAGGATTTTGCTGCACAGATAACTTTTCCTGTTTCAGCTGCTTTATCCGCCTTTCCGGTTCCTGGTAAATGCAAGAGGAAATCTAAAAGTATTAATTTTTCTAATATGTCTGAGTTATCTGATGAGGAGGATGCCTCAGTGGCTTATGAGGGCGAATTGTCAGATTATGATACTGTAGTGACCAATTCTAAAGATTCAGAGGAGATTAATTTCAGATTTAAGTTGGAACACCTCTTTGTACTATTAAAGCAGGTCCTTGCTACTTCTGGAAGAATCCGACTCATCTTTTGCGAAAAATCCAAAGAGGTCTAGTAAACTTAACAGGGTATATGATGTACCCTCTTCTGTGGAAGTGTTTTTAGTTCCAGACAGTATAGCAGATATAATAACTCAGGAATGGGATAAACCAGGGATTCCTTTTTCTGTGTCCCCTGTTTTTAAAAATATGTTCCCTGTTGCTGACTCTATTCATGACTTGTGGCCATGGACATAGTGCCCCACGGTTACAGAATAGGATTCAAATCCTATCCTCCCAGGGGCAGATTTCACCTGTCAAGGTTATCTGTAGACCAGATAAAGAGAGAGGCTTTCTTAAACTGTGTAAGGGATCTATCTTACCTGGGAGTGATTGTTCCTGTTCCTCTAGAGAAATGGGGTCTTGTATTCTATTCAAATCTATGTGTAGTTCCCAAAAAGGAGGACACTTTTTGTCCCATCCTGGACCTAAAGTGTCTCAACCAAATTCTCAGGGTTCCGTCCTTGGAGAATCTGAGATTTGCCTTTCCTGACAAACATTTTCAGTTTGTTGCCCTTCCTTTTGGCCTTGCTACGACTCCAAGAATTTTCACAAATATTCTGGGGGCTCTTCTGGCAGTGGTCAGGTCCCAGGGAGTTGCTGTGTCACCTTACCTGAACGATATCTTAGTTAAAGCGTCATCTTTTAATCTTGTAAGATCTCAAACAGAGATGTTGTTGTCTATTCTACATTCCCAAGGGTGGAAAGTGAATTTGGGAAAGAGTTCCCTTGTACCAGATACAAGCGTGTGTTTCTTGGGAACAATTATAGATTCCCTGTCCATAAAGGTTTTTCTGATGGACGTCAGAAAATTTAAACTTCTTGCTTCGTGCCTTTCCCTCCATTCTGCTATTCGTCCATCAGTGGCTCAATGCATGGATATGATTGGTCTGATGGTGGCCTCCATGGGCATCATTCCTTTTGCTCGGTTTCATCTGAGACCTCTGCAGTTATGCATGCTCAGTCAATAGAATGGAAACCACTCTGGTCTCTTGCAGAGGATAGATCTGGATCCCTTGACAAGAGACTCTCTCTTGTGGTGGATTTCACAGGACCATCTGTCTTGGGGCACATGTTTCCTGAGACCTTCCTGGGTGATTGTGACAACGGATGCCAGTCTGTTAGGCTGGGGAGCTGTCTGGGGTTCCTTAAAAGTTCAGGGCCAGTGGACTCAGGAGGAGTCTTCACTTCCTATAAACATATTGGAGTTGAGAGCAATTTTCAATGCCTTGTCAGCTTGGCCTCAACTAGCCTCGGTCCGGTTTATCAGACAACATCACCTCGGTGGCTTACATCAACCACCAGGGAGGAACTCTGAGTTCCTTAGCAATGATGGAGGTGACTTGCATTCTCCAGTGGGAAGAGTCTCACAATTGTCATCTCTCTGCCATTCACATCCCAGGAGTCGAAACTGGGAAGCAGATTTCCTGAAAGGCAGACTTTTTATCCAGGAGAGTGAGCTCTCGACCCAGAGGTTTTTACAATGATAACCCTCAGGTGGGGGGTTCTGGAATTGGATCTTATTGCATCTCATCAAAACGCCAAGCTTCCAAAATACAGTTTAAGGTCAAGAGATCCTCAAGCCGTTCTGATAGATGCTCTGGTGGTTCCTTGGAACTTCAATCTAGCATTCCGGTTTCCTCCATTTGCTCTCCTTCCACAAGTTATTGCTCGCATCAAGCAGGAGAGAGCTTCTGTAATTCTAATAGCTCCTGCATGGCCTCACAGGATCTAGTTCGTGGATCTGGTGACGTCATCTCTTCCACCTTGGAGGTTGTCTTTGAGGAAGGACCCTCTACTTCAGGGTCCCTTCCTTCATCCAAATCTGGTTTCTCTGAAGTTGACTGCTTGGAGATTGATTATCTAGTTTTGTCTAGATGTGGCTTCCCTGAGAAAGTCATAGATACTATGCTTCAGGCTCGTAAACCAGTTACTCACAGAATTTACCATAAGGTATATTGTAAATACTTTCATTGGTGTAATTCAAAGGGTTTTTCTTGAAACAAAGTAAGGGTTCCTTGAATTTTGGCTTTTCTCCAGGAGTGCCTGGAAAAAGGTTTGTCAGTCATGACCCTGAAAGGTCAGATTTCTGCTTTGTCTATTCTTTTGCATAAACATCTGGCAGTTCTGCCAGAAGTTCAGTCTTTTGTTCAGGCCTTGCTCAGAATCAAGCCTGTGCTTAAATCTGTTGCTCCTCCTTGGAGCCTTAATCTTGTTTTTAAAGTTTTGTACCTTATTTTTCATGCTGATAAGGTGGTCCTCCATACTAAGCTGGGGTTTCTCCCTAATATAGTGTTGGATCGCAATATTAATTAGGAAATTGTTGTTTCCTCTTTTTGTCCTAATCCTTCTTCCCAGAAGGAATGTCTTTTGCATAACTTGGAAGTTGTGCATGCTCTTAAATTTTATCTCAAGCAACTAAGAATTTTCTGCAGTCTTCTGCTCTGTTTGTTGTTTTTTCTGGTAAACGTAGGGGTCAGAAGGCCACTTCTACCACTCTTTCTCTCTGGTTGAGAAATGTTATCTGTTTAGCTTATGAGAAAGCTGGACAACAGCCTCCTGAGAGAATTACAGCTCATTCCACTAAAGCTGTTTCATCTTCATGGGCTTTCAAAAATGAAGCTTCTGTGGAGCAAATTTGCAAGGCGGCCACTTGGTCCTCCATACATACTTTTTCCAAATTTTTCAAATTTAATACTTTTGCCTCGGCTCAGGCTTCTTTTTGGAGAAAAGATCTTCAAGTGGTGGTGCCTTCAGTTTAGGTCTGCCTGTCTTGTTCTCCTTCCCTATTCATTCTGTGTCCTTTAGCTTGGGTATTGATTCCCACTAGTAATTAGAATGATTTGTGGACTTTCCATGCCATAGGAAAGAAAACAAAATTTATGCTTACCTGATAAATATATTTATTTCCGGACATGGAGAGTCCATGACCCGCCCTTATTTAATTTAAGACGGCATTTGTTTTGTAAAGTCCTCAGGCACCTCTATACCCTTGTGTTATCTTCTTTTTCCATTAGGGATAAGGGAAGTGACACTTAACGGCTATGCTGGGGTGCTCTTTGCCTTCTCCTGCTGGCCAGGAGAGAATATCTCAGTAGTAATTAGAATGATTTGTGGACTCTCCATGCCCAGAAAGAAATACATTTATCAGGTAAGTATATATATATATATATATATATATATATATATATATATATATATATATATATATATATATATATATATATATAAGAGTAAAGTAAAGTAAACTGTAACCATCCACAATGTCCATAAATAAAGAAATTTACAAAGTTCAAACTCCAAGGATAAATATCCATAAAGCCAATTGGCTGGCAAGCAAACAAACAACTGTTGAAAATAAGAATATATCTTTCAATTGTCCCCTATACACGCTTCACAAATGCGCTCTTGTCAGAAAAACAGCATACTTCAGGGCTCTTAAGACTGTCAGGGAAATTCATGCATTTAAAACACACACAGACACTGGATCAAGATCAGGGGAAACCGTGTTCCCAAGAGGCACTGCCGCCTCTACTCACCACCACGGGGGTGCAATGATCATCCTTATTTCCTTGTGTGTTAGGTAAACGTCCTTGAAGATCAGATCCCAGAGCCCACTTGTCAAAACGCTGCAGCGTCTTCGGTAAAGCGTCCCACTATGCGGGCCGAAACATGTTAGCGGAATTTTTTGTTGTGTGCCTGTGCTGACCCCTGGAATGTGTGTTTTTTATTCTATTTGCACAAATAAAGACTGAGTTTTAAACTTCTACTGACCGTTGTCTGCACAAATCCTTTCTTTGCTATATATATATATATATATATATATATATATATATATATATATATATATATATATTTAAATTAAATTAGTTTTAAGGTTTAGTTTTTATACAGTACATTATTTTCTATATTGTAACCGGCACCTATGATTTTCCCTTATCTAATCTCTTCTGCTAAGGTAAGGCAATAAAGGAGAGTGTGCAAGCAAGGATCTGTGGAATTAGGATTTTTAAAGTAAGCATCTCAGTTTCCACACATCCTTGTTTTCATCCTTTTTATAATACCTCTTTTTTTATAGCTACCCCTAATTGTCCTCACCAGAAGAGACAGATAAGGGAAACACTTAGGTTCCAACATTGTAGAACCCATTACTTTAGAAAATTGGAAAGACCAACAAAGCATGCAATTAAGAATATCCAATTTACTTCCTTTATCAAAAGGTGCACATTCTTTATTGAGAGTTTAATACATACAGTTGTCTATGCTTACTTACCAGAAATATATAGTACAACACATCAGAAATATAAAATACAATACAGATGATAACAAATGTACTGGTAGGTATACAAAAGAATTAAAGCCCTAAACAAAAACAATTATAGTATCCATATGAAAGAGCAGTGTCAGATTATCAGCAGTTTATTGCCTGATAGGCACTTCCTACTAAAGCTCATTGGATGAAAGGTACTTCTTGCTAATCGTTAATGAGCATTAGTAGGAAGTAGGAAGTCACTATAAAATTATCATTAGTAGGGATTACAAAACTGATACTGCTATATTAGTAGTTTAACTGGACATTTGAATGCATAAAATGCATGATTTTATTTGTTAGAGCACATCACAAAGATTTACACAAGTAGGTAAAATCATGCTTGGGAGCTGCAACCTTGCAGTTCTCAAGCAAAAAACTGCTAATGATTGGCTGGTTCATGTGACTACCCATCGGATTGGCTGACCAGCTATATTCTCCTTGAGATCTGCAGGGATTGCTGAACTATATGTTCATGACAATTTAAGAAATGGATTTCCAGAGTTAGAGATACAAAAATATCATAGTTTAACGATTTAGAAATATTTGATTTTGGCAGGGGTTAAACACATAGTTATATGCAAGTAATGCTACAACAATAAAATGCCCCAACACATTAAAGGGACAGTCTAGTCAAAATTAAACTTTTATGATTCAGATAGGGCATGCAATTTTAAATCACTTTCCAATTGACTTTTATCATAAAATTTGCTTTGTTCCCTTGGTGGTAGTTTTGAAAAGCTAAACCTAGGTAGCCTCAAACCGTTTCTAAACCGTTGAAAACCTCCTCTTAGCTCAGAGCATTTTGAAAGTTTTTCACAGTTAGATAGTACTAGTTCATGTGTGTCATATAGATAACATAGAGTTATTTAGGAGTCTGTACTGATTGGCTAAACTGCATGTCTGTCAAAAGCACTTAGATAAGGGGGCAGTCTGCAGAGGCTTAGATGCAAGGTAATTACAAAGGTAAAGCATACATTAATATAACTGTGTTGGTTATGCAAATCTGGGGAATGGGTAATAAAGGAATTATCTATCTTTTAAAACAATAACAATTCTGGTGTAGACTGTCCCTTTAATGCATGTTCTTTTTCCTCTTTTCAGGTACCTTTTAATACTTTTTTAAGATAGGTTTACGTTTGATATAGGTCAAATATATTTTCCAAACTATAAAACTTTTGCAGAACTAAAGTAACAAAATAACTGATTATATTTGATAAAAGAATATATAGTACCAATATAAACTAGGCATTTTTCAAAGCTCTTCTTTATTTCCAATTGTTGTTCTCTGAGAAGTCTCAGAAAATGTTGAAAATAAGAAAACATATAGGGTCACATGTACAAAGCCCCAGAAGGACCAGGTTCCAGACTTGGGAAGCTGTCCATCCAAGTTTTATGCAAATGGCCAGCGGACACTCGCTTGCGCAGCCCCACTTTTCAATCACCTTGAACAAATGTGTTTTTGGGTATTTCTATCTGCCAAATCAGAGGTGGTAGAGAAGGTAAGATGCACAAGTCTAATGATTGCTGCATCTTAAACTGTGTATATTAAGCTTTCATGAGCAAGCCTGAACCACAAAGGCTCCAGCATTTGCTGCTTAGTACTTGGAGCCCATAGTGCAATAACGTTTTGATAGAGAATTAAACTTATACTATATGGAGCTACAAACCCAGATCTTCACCATGACAGTAGCTGTTAAATATGTTTCTCCCAGTGCCAAAATCTTTCCATGAGTTCCCAGATAAATATACAACTTTTATAATAAATAAAAACAAATAATGTAGTTTCTATCATTAAAAGATGGGACTGTTCTATATGTATACTTTCCGGGGAACTAAAGACTCTTATGTACTATTAAGAGCCTCAACGCTTGTCTTTTTTTGTATAATACATTTTTATTAAGGTATTATTCATACAGGACATGTCTAACTTTACATTTGTCTTTTAAAGCATCCACTTCCTATTTGTGACCTTTTTCTGCTGATAATTTAAAGTCTTTAGATTTATTTTAGAATATTTGTGTGTGATTGCAATAAACTACCTGGATGTTACAGCAATGATAAATATAAATGTACTCAATTATGCAACATTGTTGATTGTACAAATGTAATTAATTAATATTATTGGTTAAGCATAAAAAAAACATATTTTTTTTGAAGCCCCCTTGAAAAAGCTATGAAAGCTGTATTTCTTTGATTATTTTATTTTGTAACTAGATTTTCGTGTTATAAAATAATTTATTTTGTTATTTCTATTGACCAATCTTCTAATGGCTTAGATAATAAATAAAAATGATCCCCGGAACACAGGGGTACAGGTTGATGGAATAGAACACAGAATATATCACGTGACCAACCAGAAAGTAGGACTTGTGTAAAACAGCACCCTAGACAGTTGCCTTATTTGCCAAATGAGAAAAATGGCCAATCTTGGGGTGCCAATGACATAAATAACCATGGTTAAAAAGGTTTAAACCACTAAACTTGATATATATATATATATATATATATATATATATATATATATATATATATATATATATATATAGTATCTTACAAAAGTGAGTACACCCCTCACATTTTTGTAAATATTTCATTAAATCTTTTCATGTGACAACACTGAAGAAATTACACTTTGCTACAATGTAAAGCAGTGAGTGTACAGCCTGTATATAAGTGTAAATTTGCTTTCCCCTTAAAATAACTCAACACACAGCTATTAATGTCTAAATCATTGGCAACAAAAGTGGAAATGTCAAAATTAGGCCCAACGTGTGAATATTTTGTGTGGCCACCATTATTTACCAGCACTGCCTTAACCATCTTGGGCATGGAGTTCACCAGAGCGTCACAGGTTGCCACTGGAGTCCGCTTCCACTCCTCCATGACGACATCACTGAGCTGGTGGATGTTAGAGACCTTGCACTCCCCCATCTTCCGTTCGAGGATGCCACAGATGCTCAATAGGGTTTAGGTCCGGAGACATGCTTTGCCAGTCCATCACCTTTACCATCAGCATCTTTATGAAGAAAGTGGTCATTTTTGAGGTGTGTTTGGGGTCGTTATCATGTTGGAATACTGCCCTGCGGTCCAGTCTCCACAGGGAGGGGATCATGCTCTGCTTCAGTATGTCACAGTACATGTTGGCTTTCATGGTTCCCTTAATGAACTGTAGCTCCCCAGTGCTGGCAGCACTCATGCAGGCCCAGACCATGACACTCCCACCACCATGCTTGACTGTAGGCAAGACACACTTATCTTTTTACTCCTGACCTGGTTGCCGCCCCACATGCTTGACACCATCTGAACCAAATAAGTTTATCTTGGTCTCATCGGACCACAAGACATGGTTCCTGTAATCCATGTCCTTAGTCTGCTTGTCTTCAGCAAACTGTTTGCAGGCTTTCTTGTGCATCATCTTTAGAAGAGGCTTCCTTCTGGGACAACAGCCATGCAGACCATTTTGATGCAGTGTGTGGCGTATGGTCTGAGCATTGACAGGCTGACCCCCCCACCTCTTAATCCTCTGCAGCAATGCTGGCAGCACTCATATGTCTATTTCCCAAAGACAACCTCTGGATATGACACTAAGCCCATGCACTCAATTTCTTTGGTTGACCATGGCGAGGCCTGTTCTGAGTGGAACCTGACCTGTGAAACCACTGTATGGTCTTGCCCATCGTGCTGCAGCTCAGTTTCAGGGTCTTGGCAATCTTCTTATAGCCTACGCTATCATTATGTAGAGCAACAATTCTTTTTTTCAAATCCTCAGTTGCCGGTGTTGACACACAGGAGGACTCAGAGTCATAGAGCACTTTCATACCTTATATTGTTTGAGGACACATTTTGTGAGTAAACACCCTGCGGGTGGAGTTTTTATGAATTTTCTATCTTTTTTTAATGTATTAAATGATCTGCACTATGTAGGTTGCTTTGTGCGCTTTCTGTTTTTTTGCATTATAGATTTCTACCATACTCCGTGAGATACCAGAAGATATTTCTTTGGAATAGTTATTAAACCGTGATATAATGTATATACTTTCTTTTCTTCTTTAAGTTTAGATATTTTATGGTGTCATTTTATGCCTGAAATATTGTGTATATTGTAGGTTTAACTATATACCTTTTATGTGTCATTGGACGCTATTTTAGGATATAGGTGTTCCTAGTACTGATATTGTGTGTGCACAGTTTTTTGTGTTTACAGTTGTGAACTATTGTTCTATATGTGTGTGTGTGTGTGTGTTTTGTGGTCTGAGGAAGGGGCACAACCCTGAAACATCACAAATAAACAATTTGATGATTTCAAATACCGGAGAGTGCCTTATTGGATTATGGGAGTATATGCTACTATTTAGGTGCACCCTGGAAGTTGCCAAATTGGTTGGGAGTGCTGGTCTGTATTACCTTTATAAGGTCTAAGGTGTGAATGGGGAGCAGGTGTGTTAAATTTGGTGTTATCGCTCTCACACTCTCTCATACTGGTCACTGGTTCAACATGGCACCTCGTGGCAAAAAACTCTCTGAATATTTGAAAAAAAGAATAGATGCTCTACATAAAGATGGCCTAGGCTATAAGAAGATTGCCAAGACCCTGAAACTGAGCTGCAGCACGGTGGGCAAGACCATACAGCGGTTTTACAGGATAGGTTCCACTCAGAACAGGCCTCACCATGGACGACCAAAGAAGCTGAGTGCACGTGCTCAGCATAATATCCAGAGGTTGTCTTTGGGAAATATACGTATGAGTGCTGCCAGCATTGCTGCACAGGTTGAAAGGGTGGGAGGTCAGCCTGTCAGTGTTCAGACCATACGCTACACACTGCATCAGATTGGTCTGCATGATTGCCATCCCAGAAGGAAGCCTCTTCTAAAGATGATGCACAAGAAAGCCTGCAAACAGTTTGCTGAAGACAAGCAGACTAAGGACATGGATTACTGGAACCATGTCCTGTGGTCCAATGAGACCAAGATAAACTTATTTGGTTCAGATGGTGTGGCGGCAACTAGGTGAGGAGTACAAAGACAAGTGTGTCTTGCCTACTGTCAACCATGGTAGTGGGAGTGTAATGGTTTGGGCCTGCATGAGTGCTGCCAGCACTGGGGAGCTACAGTTCATTAAGGGAACCATGAATTCCAACATGTACTGTGACATACTGAAGCAGAGCATGATCCCCTCCCTTCAAATACTGGGCCTCAGGGCAGTAGTCCAACATGATAACGACCCCAAACACACCTCCAAGATGACCACTGCCTTTCTAAAGAAGCTGAGGGTAAAGGTGATGGACTGGTCAAGCATGTCCCAAGACCTAAACCCTATTGAGCATCTGTGGGGCATCCTCAAATGGAAGGTGGGGGAGCGCAAGGTCTTTAACATCCACCAGCTCCATGATGTCCTCATGGAGGAGTGGAAGAGGACTGCAGTTGCAACCAGTGAAGCTCTAGTGAACTCCATGCACAAGAGGGTTAAGGCAGTGCTGGAAAATTATAGTGGCCACACAAAATAATGACACTTTGGGCCCAGTTTGGACATTTCCACTTAAGAGTGTACTCACTTTTGTTGCCAAAGGTTTAGACATTAATGGCTGTGTGTTGTTATTTTGAGGGGACAACACATTTACACTGTTATACAAGCTGTACACTCACTACTTTACATTGTAGCAAAGTGTTATTTCTTCAGTGTTGTCACACGAAAAGATATAATAAAATATTTACAAAAATTTGAGGGTTGTACTCACTTTTGTGGGATACTGTATATATACACACATACACATATATATATATTTATATATATACACATACTGTGTGTGTGTGTATATATATATATATATATATATATTATACTGTATATATATATATATATATATATATATATTTTATAAACAGTTATGAAAGTTTTCTTATTAGAAGACCAAATATATTTGCAATAAATATTTTTAAAACTGTTTTTACTCGTATTAGTGATTTATTTTTGTCTGTTGCTTTTGTCAGTGTTGGGAACATGATTTTTTAAGAACAACTGTGTGCATACGACATATGCTGGTAATTTAAGCTGGGCAATGTTCCACGTTGCTTCGGATAGCTGTATTTAATGATTTACCATTAAATATAGTTCATCATTCATAACCTAGAGTTCATTCAGTACATGCAGTTATTAGGGATGTAATACTATTGAGCTTTCTACCAGGCATTCAGAGTTATTTTTTAATGCAGGACTAACTGCATGACCACTTTGCCCTTCATTTAACTACTGTAAAGTAAAAAAAAGAGAAACATTTTATTTAATATAAAGCATCTTGATCTTCATGCATACAAAGACAGGTAGAAAAGCAATGCACTGTGAATGCAGTGACTAAAATAGAATGCATCAATAAACATTTATATGTGAGGTGTTTTATTAAAAATAAACAGAAATATTATGAGGTTACAGTTAACACAGAATATTAAATTTACATTATTTTGAAAGTGGTACAGCAGTTGGTTCCTATGAAAAAGCAACAACCAAAATCCAGTCTGAAATGCTTTGTAAGGCTATGTATATATGTAGTTTATATTTCTATACATTGTTTTTTTTCTGCTTATATTTTTTGCATGTGCTTTGTAGATGCTTTAGCATTTTCTATTATTTTTTCATTCAATGCCAGATGGCGAGTGGAACACAAAATTGCGCTTTCACTGGTATAAAAAAATAAGGTGCAACGCGAACGCTTCCTTGCGTTCACATTGCATGGAAGCTTTTCGTCCATGAGGGTGCGCTTTCATAGGCTTCAATGGGAGCCTTGTTCTCATGCCGATAGTCACGGCAAAGAACCTATAGCAGTGAAGGAGGTAAGTCGCGCAGCGATGGGCAGCAAAGTATCAATATATATGTATGTGTGTATATATACAGTACATATTAACACATAAATATATATGTATATATTCATATACATATATATTTACAGTTAAAAACCAGTCCTTATCGACTGTAATGTAAAGGCACTTTTCAGTGCCTTGCCTTTTTTTTCTAACACCCAGTACCGCCAACTTTAAGCTTGTAAAACGGCTTTGTGCAGTTATATTAAAATAAATAAATAAAGATGATACATTTATTTTTATTTTACCAAGGAACATTCAAATTTTATTTGGGGGATATTAGGGGGGACATTTTTTAAATTAACCAGTGGTCTGACCTCTGGTTAATTTTCAGAGCTCTTATTGCTAACACGAGTTTGTGGTAGCATTAACCAGCTACTAGTTAAAACTGGTTATTTATTGTGCATCAGTAAACTAGCGAATTTGCCTGTTTAATAAATTAGCGCTCCACTTGTAATCTAGCCCTCAGTTGCTTATTCTCTATTGCCAAAAAATGATTATCTCAAAATAGAAATCTATGTTCTTCAAATTATCTGTGACTTGCACTGTATCACCCCATTTCTAAACAAACCGTCACTAGTAAACATTCAATATGTTCAGACCCATCAAATAAAGATGCCAGCCAGATGGTAATGATACTAACAGTACTAGCTTTTCAGTAATACAGTGGGTATTGAAAAGAATCACCCCCTTGAAAATAATAACATTTTGGGGCCTAGTTATCAAGCTGTCAACCTCAAATACGCTGGAATTCCGCAGCGTATTTGTGGCGAGGCTGATTCGCCTTAGTTATCAAAGGCTAGAGACCGGCAAAAGTAGAATTTTGTGACATAAACTTCGATCCGCCGGACTCAGTCCGACACAGATCGATTCTTACGTCACTCCAGATGTTCCGCACACAAGTCCGGCACTATCTGACTACTTTTGCTAGTTATCAAAAAACTAGCAGGTACGCTCGGCACTTTTCCGGCCCAGCGTACCTGGTTTTCAAACCGCCACCCTGGAGGCGGCGGATCCCATAGGAATCAATGGGAGTCTGACCATAGAGAAAGTACAAGTTCGCTGCTGCCAGATATCCCATTGATTCCTATGGGAGCTGTCTACACCTAACACCCTAACATGTACCCCGAGTCTAAACAGCACTAATCTGTCCCCCCTACACCGCCGCAACTAAATAAAGTTATTACCCCCTAAACCGCCGCTCCCGGAGCCCACCGCAAGCTACTCTATACATATTAACCCCTAAACCGCCGCTCCCTGACCCCGCCGCAACTATAATAAATGTATTAACCCCTAAACCACCACTCCCAGAGCCCACCGCCACCTACATTATACCTAGTAACCCCTATCCTGCCCCCCCCTATACCGCCGCCCTCTATAATAAAGTTATTAACCCCTATCCTGCCGATCCCACACCTCGCCGCAACTAAATAAATAGTTTAACCCCTAAACCGCCGCTCCCGGAAAATACATTTATTAACCCCTATCCTGCCCCCCACTACACCGCCACTGTAATAAATTTATTAACCCCTAAACCTAAGTCTAACACTAACCCTAACACCCCCCTAACTTAAATATTAATTAAATAAATCTAAATAATATTTCTATTATGAACTAAATTAATCCTATTTAAAACTAAATACTTACCTTTAAAATAAACCCTAATATAGCTACAATATAAATAATAATTATATTGTAGCTATCTTAGGATTTATTTTTATTTTACAGGCATCTTTCAATTTATTTTAACTAGGTACAATAGCTATTAAATAGTTATTAACTATTTAATAGCTTACCTAGCTAAAATAAAGAGAAATTTACCTGTAAAATAAATCCTAACCTAAGTTACAATTAAACCTAACACTACACTATCATTAAATAAATTAAATAAATTAGCTACAAATAACTACAATTAAATACAATTACATAAACTAACTAAAGTACAAAAAAAAAGCTAAGTTACAAAAAATAAAAAAAATAGGTTACAAAATTGGAACAGCCAATAGAATGCGAGCTCAATCTGATTGGCTGATTGGATCAGCCAATCGGATTGAACTTAAATCTGATTGGCTGATTCAATCAGCCAATCAGATTTTTCCTACCTTAATCCCGATTGGCTGATAGAATCCTATCAGCCAATCGGAATTTAAGGGACGCCATCTTGGATGATGTCCCTTAAAGGAGCCTTCATTCGTCGGTAGTCCGTCGGTAAAGAAGGATGTTCCGCGTCGGCGGGATGAAGATTGAAGATTGAAGACCCCGCTTGGAAGATGACATCGCCCGGATAGAAGACTTCTTCAGCGCCTCTTGGAAGATGACATCGCCCGGATGGAAGACTTCTTCAGCGCCTCTTGGAAGATGACATCGCCCGGATGGAAGACTTCTTCAGCGCCGACTGGAGGATCACTTCATCGGATGGAAGATTTCTTCAGCGCCCCTTGGATGATGACTTCTGCCCCTCCGGATCTCCTCTTTGGTTCCATCGCTGCTCGGCTGAGTGAAGACGACTAAAGGTAGGATGATCTTCAGGGGATTAGTGTTAGGTTATTTTAAGGGGGTTTTGGGCTAGATTAGGGGTATGTGGGTGGTGGGTTTTAATGTTGGGGGGTTGTATTTTTCTTTTACAGGCAAAAGAGCTGAATTCTTTGGGGCATGCCCCCACAAAAGGCCCTTTTAAGGGCTGGTAAGGTAAAAGAGCTTTGAACTTTTTTAATTTAGAATAGGGTAGGGCATTTTTTTATTTTTGAGGGGCTTTGTTATTTTATTAGGGGGCATAGATTAGGTGTAATTAGCTTAAAATTGTTGTAATATTTTTAAAATGTTTGTAACTTATTTTTTTTATTTTTTGTAACTTAGCTTCTTTTTTTTTGTACTTTAGTTAGTTTATGTAATTGTATTTAATTGTAGTTATTTGTAGTTCATTTATTTAATTAATTTAATGATAGTGTAGTGTTAGGTTTAATTGTAACTTAGGTTAGGATTTATTTTACAGGTAATTTTGTATTTCTTTTAGCTAGGTAGCTATTAAATAGTTAATAACTATTTAATAACTATTCTAACTAGCTAAAATAAATACAAAGTTACCTGTAAAATAAATATAAATCCTAAGATAGCTACAATGTAATTATTAATTACATTGTAGCTATCTTAGGGTTTATTTTACAGGTAAGTTTTTAGTTTTAAATAGGAATAATTTATTAAAGTATAGTGTAGTGTTAGGTGTAATTGTAACTTAGGTTAGTTTTTATTTTACAGGTTAATTTCTCTTTATTTTAGCTAGGTAAGCTATTAAATAGTTAATAACTATTTAATAGCTTTTGTACCTAGTTAAAATAAATTGAAATTTGCCTGTAAAATAAAAATAAATCCTAAGATAACTACAATATAATTATTATTTATATTGTAGCTATATTAGGGTTTATTTTAAAGGTAAGTATTTAGTTTTAAATAGGATTAATTTAGTTCATAATAGAAATATTATTTAGATTTAGAGTTAGGGGGTGTTAGGGTTAGTGTTAGACTTAGGTTTAGGGGTTAATAATTTTATTACAGTGGCGGCGGTGTAGTGGGGGGCAGGATAGGGGTTAATAAATTTATTATAGGTGGCAACAGTGTAGGGGGGGCAGGATAGGGGTTAATAAATTTATTATAGGTGGCGACGGTGTAAGGGTGCAGATTAGGGGTTAATAAATTTAATATAGGTTGTGGCGGGGTCAGGGAGCGGCAGTTTAGGGGTTAAACTATTTATTTAGTTGCAGCGAGGTGCAGGATCAGCAAGATAGGGGTTAATAACTTTATTATAGAGGGTGACGGTATAGGGGGGGCTGGATAGGGGTTACTAGGTATAATGTAGGTGGCAGCGGTGTCCGGGAGCGGCGGTTTAGGGGTTAATACATTTATAAGAGTTGCGGCGGGGTCTAGGAGTGGTGGTTTAGGGGTTAGTAACTTTATTTAGTTGTGGGAGGCTCCGGGGGCGCCGGTATAGGGGGTAGAACAGTATAGTATAGTGTGGGTGCTTAGTGACAGGCTAGCAAGAAAGCTGTAAAAAAGCCGAAGAGCAGCGAGATCGGATGAGTGATAACTCTCACAGTCCGCTGCTCATTGCCCCGTACTTGGTGCGCGGCTTTTTGACAGCTTTATTGATAACTTAGGCGAATTTTTGCAGGTCCGCAGCGCCGATGTGAGGCGAGCTTAGGCGGGCGTATTGGGCCGGCGAAGGCAGGAAAAGTAGACACATTGATAACTACCCCCCTTTGTGTTTATCCAGTTGTAATTATTCAGTGCAACGTATATTATTATTATTATTATCAGGTATTTGTAGAGCGCCAACAGATTCCGCAGCGCTGACGTATACCACCAACATGTCAGGCAAAAATAAAGACAATTCAAAAACAGAATCATTGAGTTGGAAAAAGGATCACCCACTGTGTCAGTATTTTGTTAAACCACATTTTGCTCTTCTTACAGCCTTTAGTCTGTTGGGATATGTCTCTATTAACTTTGTACATCTAATCTGTGCAATATTTGCCCACTATTCTTTGCAGAACTGCTCCAGTTCCATTACATTTGATGGTGGCCATTTGTGGACTACAGTCTTCAAGTCATGCCACAGATATTCAATGGGGTTTAGGTCTGGGCTCTGACCAGGCCATGCAAGGACATTCACTTTTTTCTCCTTCAACCACTGTGTGGTAATTTTTTTCAGTGTGCTTTGGGTCATTGTCATGTTGGAAGTTAAACCTTCTTCCCATTGACAACTTTCTGGCAGAGGGCATAAGATTTTCCTCAAGAATTTGACGTGCTCCAGTACCCGTGGCAGAGAAACATCCCCATAACAGGATATTACCACCTCCATGCTTTACTGTAGGTATTGTGTTATTTGGATGGTGAGCTGTATTAAATTTCCTCAAGACATATCGTTTGGTGTTGAGGCAAAATAATTAAATTTTAGTCTCATCTGACCAAAACACCTTTTTCCATGTGGACTCAGAATTTCTGAAGTGTCTTATGACAAAGCTCATTCATGACTGTATGCGGCTTTTCTTGAGGAGTGTTTTTTTCTTGCAACTCTCCCATAATAGCAACATTTGTGGAGAATTTGTGATATTGTTGTCACATGCACACAATGACCACTCTGTCATAAATTCCTGCAACTGCTTCAGAGTTGCTGTGGGCCTCTCCTGGCTCTTTCATTCAGTTTGGAGTGACGTCCTGATCCAGATAGGGTCTGTTTTGTACCAAATACCTTTAACTTCTTAATAATAGACTTCACTGTGCTTCTAGGCATTGATAAAGACTTTGATATTTTCTTGTATCCATCTCCTGACTTGTGCCTGTCCACAACACATATTTTGACAGTGCCTTGCCACCCATAGTTAATTGTTTGCTTTAGTTGCACTACCAGGGACCGAGATGCTCCAGGAAAGCTTGTTTCATGCTGAGCTAATCAATATGCCCAAAGCTGATCACAGTTGAAGGTCAATGGCTTTGTGTGTGCTGCTGAGAAGGTGATTAGTTACACCTAATTGAGTTTACAAGTAATTTTAGGAGGGGGTGATCCTTTTTCCAACTCAGTGATTCTGTTTTTGAATTGTCTTTATTTTTGCCTGACATGTTGGTGTTATAGCTTTCACTTGGATGTTATAAGTTGCACTGAGTAATTACAACTGGATAAACAAAAACTGTGTCTGTCTTTATTTCAGGCTGCAAAGCAACAACTTTTGATTATTTTCAAGGGGGGGGGTGATTCTTTTCAATACATACTGAAGATATGTCACCTGGCTGTGTATCAGTGTATTGAAACTGCAGTACCTGCTAATTTGTAATTAACTATTTTCCTTGGTTCTTCATCATAGACAAAATCTGTCCACATCAGGCTTCACAAAGTATAGAACCCTTGTGTTTTAGAGAATGAAAACACCCTGGGCCCGAAGATCTAAAGCTCTCTAGGCTGGCGAGATTATGAAAGAATACTTGCCAATACTTTTATTTCCCTTGTGGAATGATCTAAATACACTTTTTAGCCTGAAAACAGGGTGTCTGCCTAAGGGGCATTTACTGCATTTTTGTATGAAAAGTGCACAATAAAATTCATATTCTAAGCATGATACAAAACAAATAATTGAACTATTCACAAAAAAAATAATTAGTAAAAAAAAATGTATTGTTAAGGTGCATCAAAAATAATAACAAAATTGTTCACCAAAAATTGTATTTTATCAAAAAGGTAACATTTTATGTAAGTTATACAGGAATAAATAATTTTAACAAAGGACAGCATTAATTGTAATTTAAGTACACTGAGGCCTAGATTTGGAGTTTTGTCGGTAACGACCCGAAAAACTAACGCCGGCTTTTTTCTGGCCGCACCATAAAACTAACTCTGGTATTGAGAGTCCACATAAAGGCTGCGTTAGGCTCCAAAAAAGGAGCGTAGAGCATTTTTAACGCAGCTTCAACTCTCGATACCAGAGTTGCTTACGGATGCGGCCAGCCTCAAAAACGTGCTCGTGCACGATTCCCCCATAGGAAACAATGGGGCTGTTTGAGCTGAAAAAAACCTAACACCTGCAAAAAAGCCGCGTTCAGCTCCTAACGCAGCCCCATTGTTTGCTATGCGGTAACCCTTCCTACGTCTGCACTTAACACTCTAACATGTACCCCGAGTCTAAACACCCCTAACCTTACACTTATTAACCACTAATCTGCCACCCCCGCTATCGCTGACCCCTGCATATTATTATTAACCCCTAATCTTCCGCTCCGTAAAACGCCGCTACTTACATTATCCCTATGTACCCCTAATCTGGTTCCCTAACATCGCCGACCCCTATATTATATTTATTAACCCCTAATCTGCCCCCCACAACGTTGCCTCCACCTGCCTACACTTATTAACCCCTAATCTGCCGACCGGACCTGAGCGCTACTATAATAAAGTTATTAACCCCTAATCCGCCTCACTAACCCTATAATAAATAGTATTAACCCCTAATCTGCCCTCCCTAACATCGCCGACACCTAACTTCAATTATTAACCCCTAATCTGCCGACCGGAGCTCACCGCTATTCTAATAAATGTATTAACCCCTAAAGCTAAGTCTAACCCTAACACTAACACCCCCCTAAATTAAATATAATTTTAATCTAACGAAATTAATTATCTCTTATTAAAAAAATTATTCCTATTTAAATCTAAATACTTACCTGTAAAATAAATCCTAATATAGCTACAATATAAATTATAATTATATTATAGCTATTTTAGGATTAATATTTATTTTACAGGTAACTTTGTATTTATTTTAACCAGGTACAATAGCTATTAAATAGTTAAGAACTATTTAATAGCTAAAATAGTTAAAATAATTACAAATTTACCTGTAAAAGAAATCCTAACCTAAGTTACAATTAAAACTAAAACTATACTATCAATAAATTAATTAAATAAACTACCTACAATTACCTACAATTAACCTAACACTACACTATCAATAAATTAATTAAATACAATTCCTACAAATAAATACAATTAAATAAACTTGCTAAAGTACAAAAAATAAAAAAGAACTAAGTTACAAAAAATAAAAAAATATTTACAAACATCAGAAAAATATTACAACAATTTTAAACTAATTACACCTACTCTAAGCCCCCTAATAAAATAACAAAGCCCCCCAAAATAACAAAATGCCCTACCCTATTCTAAATAACTAAAGTTCAAAGCTCTTTTACCTTACAACCCACCACCCACATACCCCTAATCTAACCCAAACCCCCCTTAAATAAACCTAACACTAAGCCCCTGAAGATCTTCCTTCCTTGTCTTCACCATACCAGGTTCACCGATCCGTCCTGAAGAGCTCCTCCGATGTCCTAATCCAAGCCCAAGCGGGGGGCTGAAGAGGTCCATGATCTGGATGAAGTCTTCATCCAAGCGGGAGCTGAAGAGGTCTGGCAATCAGATTGAGCTCGCAATCTATTGGCTGTTCCGATCAGCCAATAGAATGCAAGCTCAATCTGATTGGCTGATTGGATCAGCCAATCGGATTGAACTTGATTCTGATTGGCTGATTCCATCAGCCAATCAGAATATTCCTACCTTAATTCCGATTGGCTGATAGAATCCTATCAGCCAATCGGAATTCAAGGGACGCCATCTTGGATGACGTCCCTTAAAGGAACCGTCATTCGTCGTTAGTCCGTCGGGCCAGCAGGATGTTCCGCGTCGGAGGTCTGCAAGATGGATCCGGAAGAAAGAAGATTGAAGATGCCGTTGATAGAAGACTTCATCCGGATCATGGACCTCTTCAGCTCCCGCTTGGATGAAGACTTCATCCGGATCATGGACCTCTTCAGCCCCCCGCTTGGGCTTGGATTAGGACATCGGAGGAGCTCTTCAGGACGGATCGGTGAACCTGGTATGGTGAAGACAAGGTAGGAAGATCTTCAGGGGCTTAGTGTTAGGTTTATTTAAGGGGGGTTTGGGTTAGATTAAGGGTATGTGGGTGGTGGGTTGTAATGTTGGGGGGCTTGGGTATTGTATGTTTTCTTTAAAAGGCAAAAGAGCTGAACTTCTTGGGGCATGCCCCGCAAAGGGCCCTGTTCAGGGCTGGTAAGGTAAAAGAGCTTTGAACTTTAGTTATTTAGAATAGGGTAGGGCATTTTGTTATTTTGGGGGGCTTTGTTATTTTATTAGGGGGCTTAGAGTAGGTGTAATTAGTTTAAAATTGTTGTAATATTTTTCTGATGTTTGTAAATATTTTTTTATTTTTTGTAACTTAGTTCTTTTTATTTTTTGTACTTTAGCAAGTTTATTTAATTGTATTTATTTGTAGGAATTGTATTTAATTAATTTATTGATAGTGTAGTGTTAGGTTAATTGTAGGTAGTTTATTTAATTAATTTATTGATAGTGTAGTGTTAGGTTAATTGTAGGTAGTTTATTTAATTAATTTATTGATAGTATAGTGTTAGTTTTAATTGTAACTTAGGTTAGGATTTCTTTTACAGGTAAATTTGTAATTATTTTAACTATTTTAGCTATTAAATAGTTCTTAACTATTTAATAGCTATTGTACCTGGTTAAAATAAATACAAAGTTACCTGTAAAATAAATATTAATCCTAAAATAGCTATAATATAAATATAATTTATATTGTAGCTATATTAGGATTTATTTTACAGGTAAGTATTTAGCTTTAAATAGGAATAATTTATTTAATAAGAGTTAATTTATTTCGTTAGATTGAAATTATATTTAATTTAGGGGGGTGTTAGGGTTAGACTTAGCTTTAGGGGTTAATACATTTATTAGAATAGCGGTGAGCTCCGGTCGGCAGATTAGGGGTTAATAATTGAAGTTAGGTGTCGGCGATGTTAGGGAGGGCAGATTTGGGGTTAATACTATTTATTATAGGGCTAGTGAGGCGGATTAGGGGTTAATAACTTTATTATAGTAGCGCTCAGGTCCGGTCGGCAGATTAGGGGTTAATAAGTGTAGGCATGTGGAGGCGACGTTGAGGGGGGCAGATTAGGGGTTAATAAATATAATACAGGGGTCGGCGGTGTTAGGGGCAGCAGATTAGGGGTACATAAGGATAACGTAGGTGGCGGCGCTTTGCGGTCGGCAGATTAGGGGTTAATAAGTGTAGGTAGGTGGAGGCGACGTTGTGGGGGGCAGGTTAGAGGTTAATAAATATTATACAGGGGTCGGCGGTGTTAGGGGCAGCAGATTAGGGGTACATAAGGATAACGTAGGTGGCGGTCGGCAGATTAGGGGTTAAAAAAAATTATTCAAGTGTCGGCGATGTGGGGGGACCTCGGTTTAGGGGTACATAGGTAGTTTATGGGTGTTAGTGTACTTTAGAGCACAGTAGTTAAGAGCTTTATAAACCGGCGTTAGCCCAGAAAGCTCTTAACTACTGACTTTTTTCCTGCGGCTGGAGTTTTGTCGTTAGATGTCTAACGCTCACTTCAGAAACGACTCTAAATACCGGAGTTATAAAAATCCCATTGAAAAGATAGGATACGCAATTTACGTAAGGGGATCTGCGGTATGGAAAAGTCGCGGCTGGAAAGTGAGCGTTAGACCCTATTTTGAGTGACTCCAAATACCGGCGGTAGCCTAAAACCAGCGTTAGGAGCCTCTAACGCTGGTTTTCACGGCTACCGCCAAACTCCAAATCTAGGCCTGAATGTGCAAACAATGTGTACTTAAAAGTACAAAATACAAAGCATTATTGTTTATTTTTTTGTAAAATGGGCTGATTATGAGCATTCCAAGGACGCATATGAAATTGTCTCTCTAATCCCAGTATCTGCAGCAAAAACAAGAGAAAATAGTTCAACCCCACATCAAGGTAGAAATTTAAATTTATTGGAACAACCATACGGTTAAAAACACACACAAGAGGTAAAATAAAATTCTGCAGTAACATAAACAGGGGAAAGCTTGAGCTGAGTCTGTAATATCCACATCCGCTCGCTCCACTATGGAACTGGCAGTGTTCCACACAGCCGAGGGTTACCCCTATGTATCCACTTTACAGCAATCTGCTGAAGCTCCGCCGTCAACGCATTTTGTTCGCTCCTTGGCAAACTTTCTCAAGAGAAATTCAACATTTACTGTTGTCCAACTGTTTTCCAACGTCCATTTATATCAACATTGTATACTCCCTATTACTGTGATTGGCCAATCAAAAGTCTGTATCCTTACCAACCTTCTTCACATGACGTCCTTATGGGCGTGCTCATATGTCGTGATATCATACTGAGGCCCAATCAGCTGTTTGTCAAAAAGGGATCCGCCCCCTACATAACGTATCATACGGGGCATGTGGCTGAACTGCCACAATCTTCATTACGTGCCTCTTCAGCATATTCACGCCCCTACTCAATTCCACCTATCCGGGCAGCATTCACCTTCCTTGAAGCCATATGATAGGCAGTAGAAAGTTAATAGTCTCTACAGGGCTAGAAATATAAATACAAATACAAAAAACACCCTAATAACAAGTTAAACTATGCTACTTATACAATTGATGCTTCTTAACAGTTTTCACTCGTTATTTATCAACAATGCGGATTTCATATGTTAAAAACAAATATATACATACACATGTCACAAATCAAAAACCACATTATACATAAATACCCTTTTAAAACATTAATTCATAAAAAACTATACTAAAATCCAAATGGTTACAAATTACCCTTTGTGGTATAAAATTCATATGAACCTATGTTTATAGGATTACAAAACACAGAGCGTTCAAGAAACTAACTGTTAAGTTATTCTGAAGGAACTAACACATCTAAGACCTAAAAGCCTGTAAATCTAAATCTATATTTCACCCTTTGGGTGATAAACTATCGAGTAGGTTTATCCACTTGGTCTCACATTGTCTCAACCGCATCAACCTATGATGCTCATTACCTACTGAAGCTGGTATTACTTCCAGGATTTTTACTGTTAGTCCATTGTTTTTATTTCATGCACAACTTTAAAATGTTCTGATACGCTATGGTTCTCAAACCTGTTTTTTGATATTTTCTATGTGTTCATATATGCAGCATTTGGCTTCCATTTTTGTTCTACCGACGTAAATTTTCCCACACTCACAGGTGAGACTATAAACCGCATGCATGCACACACAGGAATCCTTGCTTTTAATCTTATATTCTTTCATATTTTCCCAATTGCTGATGGTGTCTCCTTTCCTAACTAATCCACACATGCAGCAGTTCAACTTTCCACATTTAAACTTTCCCCCTTTAGCGCACCAAGCTAAAAGATTTCCTATATTGGTCTCTTTTTTTGCCCGTAATTTAGAGGGGGCTAATATATTCTTTATACTTCTGTGCAGATATTAGATGAAGATAAGAAAGATGTATTCAATCTATCTAAAATAATTTTATCTAATAATGAATATACATTATTAGGGAAAGGATTTAATTTTCCACCTCATAGTCAACCTAACAGCTTTGAGGTTTTCATAGACTTAACAAAAATATATTCGGAAGCTTACTTTACAACGATACTTCCTAAAGAGTATTTTTACTAGCAAAAAAGAAGAAATATCCCCAATTGTTTTAGGAGAGAGAGACTATAAGTCCTTGAGTATACTTCTTAGTTTAGAGGATGAGATGCAGCCAAGCATGTTGAATATGGAACCCCCAAATGAAAAGGCTTTGTTATACCTAAGCATACATGAAGATGATAATACATTTTTACATAGTCATTTTAAACGTCCCTCCACCTTTAATCCTACTTATGCACAGGGAGATTATATCCCTGTATTTAATAAAATAGTAAAGGAAGAATTTAGAAATTATTTTAAAACACAATCCAAAATGGGAGATTTCAAATATAAGGAAAATTTGTCCCATCAAGAAAGGAGAGCTCTAAATTCTTAAAAATCAGATATTAGCATAACCATTAGACAAGCGTATAAAGGTGGAGGGATTATTTTTCAAGATAGGGACATATATCTAATGGAGGCATACAGGTTGTTGGATAGTGAAGATACATATAAAAGGTTAGATAAGGACCCTACGTCTCAATTCAGTACAGAATTATATACATTAATATTGAAAGGGAGGGAAGATGGCATTCTCAATACAGAAGAGGCAAATTTTATTTTGATGTCATGCCCTTCTGCACATCATCCCCGGAATGGGTTCATTAACTAGCAATCTGTCTTGTTATTTGGATTGCTTTTTACAACTAACTGTTAAATCGATGAGGTCCTACTTTAAGAATACCACTGAGACCATCAAAACTTTTGAGGGAATCAGTTGTAGGGAGATTTCTTACGGATCTTCTGTGATGTTGCATCCCTGTACACAAGTATTCCTCATGCACAGGGAGTAAGGGCATTTGAGGAGTTTTTTGACAAATTTAGTGACTTACCCTCTGAGCAAGTACAATTTCTATCTAAGGGTATAGAGTTCATTTTGTTCCATAGCTATTTCTCCTTTGAAGACAAGTTCTATCAGCAAATACAGGGAACAGCTATGGGGACTTCTATTGCCCCCTCTTATGCCAATATTTACATGGCAGCCTTCGAGGAGAGATCGATATGGAACAATAATCCATTTGAGAGGAATGTCATAGTGTACTGTAGGTACAAAGATGACATTCTTATCATCTGGAAGAGAGAGGAGAGAGGTGCTGCTGAGTTCATCAAACATATCAATGATAATAACTTCAATCTTGAATTCACTGGGAAGGTGGACAAAAACCAGATAGAATTTTTAGATCTATTGCTCTTTGTAGACAATACCACCAATAAAACTGCAGTCAAAAACTTTAGAAAGCCTACAGATAGTAACGGCATCCTGAATGCATATAGTGGACATCTACCCCAGTGGAAAACCATTTTACCATTAGGACAATTCCTTAGGATCCATAGGAACTGTACATCGCTAAAAGATTTTGAGGATGAGTTAAAAGTTCTAGAACAAAAATTATTACAGAAAGAGTATGACGGTAATTTAATTTGCAAAACAAAACAGGCAGGGATAAGAAAAGAGAAGACCTGTTAATAAATAAAACAAAAGTGCAAGGTAAAACCAATAATGAAGGGGCACAATTCATTACAACATATAATTTAGGGAGAGGTTTATTAAATCCACTTTGAAAAAACATTGGAGTATTCTGCTGTCTGACCCTATCTTGGGTCCTCATCTTAAAGGGACATTATACACTCAATTTTTCTTTGCACAAATGTTTTGTAGATGATCTATTTATATAGCCCATAAAGTTTTATTTTAAAAAATAAATGTATAGTTTTGCTTATTTTTAAATAACATTGTTCTGATTTTCAGACTCCTAACCAAGCCCCAAAGTTTTATGTGAATACTGTCAGCTACCTTCTCCAGCTTGCTCCTGTCTGTGGAAAGGGTCTTTTCATATGTAAAAGAAGGGGGAGGGGGGAGTGTCTTATTTGCCACTTGCAGCGGGCTTTCCAGCTGCCTTTTCAACAGAGCCAAACTGACAGCTTCTAAGTAAGTTTTTAAACAGTTTTATACTGGATTTTTATATCAGTATCTGTGCATCTTATTCTTTATAGTAGTGTCTATTACATGCAGTTATATGAAAACGAGTGTATACTGTCCCTTTAATAAAAAACCTGTTACAATATTTAGGAAAAACAGAAGTATAAAGAATATATTAGCCCCCTCTAAACTACTGGCAAAAAAGGAAACCAATAAAGGAAATCTATTAGCTTGGTGCACCACTAAAGGGGGGACGTTTAAATGTGGAAGGTTGAACTGCTGCATGTGTGGATTAGTTAGGAAAGGAGACACCATCAGAATCTGGGACAATACAGAAGAATATAAGATTAAAGACAAGGCTTCCTGTGTGTCCATGTATGCGGTTTATAGTCTCACCTGCGAGAGTGGAAAAATTTACGTCAGTAGAAAAAAAAGGAAAGTCAAACGCGCATATATGAGCACATAGAAAATATCAAAAATGGGTTTGAGAACCATAGCGTATCAGAACATTTTAAAGTTGTGCATGACACAAACCCCCAATGGGCTAGCAGTAAAAATCCTGGAAGTAATACCAGCTTCAGTAGGTAATGAGCATCATAGGTTGATGCGGTTGAAACAGACAATGTGAGACCAAGTGGATACACCTACTCAATAGTTTATCCCCCAAAGGGTTAAATATAGATTTAGATTTACAGGCTTTTATGTCTTAGGTGTGTTAGTTTCTTCAGAATAATTTAACAGTTAGTCCCTGAACACTCTGTGTTTTGTAATCCTATAAACATAGGTTTATATGAATTTTATACCACAAAGGGTAATTTGTAACCAATTAGATTTTAGTATATTTTTTATGAACTAATGTTTTAAAAGGGTATTTATGTATAATGTGGTTGTCAATTTGTGACTTATGTTGTGTATATATATATTTGTTTTTAACATAGGAAATCCGCGTTGTTGATAAATAACGAGTGAAAACTGTTAAGAAGCATCAATTGTATAAGTAGCATAGTTTAACTTGTTATTAGGGTGTGTTTTGTATTTGTATTTATATTTCTAGCCATATAGAGACTATTAACTTTCTGCTGCCTATCATATGGCTTCAAGGAAGGTGAATGCCGCCAGGATAGGTGGAATCGACTAGGGGCGTGAATATGCTGAAGAGGCACGTAATGAAGATTATGGCAGTTCAACCACATGCCTCGTATGATACGTCATGTAGGGGGTGGATCACTTTTTGACAAACAGCTGATTGGGCCTCAGTATGATATCACGGCATATGAGCATGCCCATAAGGACGTAATGTGAAGAAGGTTGGTAAGGATGCAGACTTTTGATTGGCCAATCACGGTAATAGGGAGTTTACAATGTTAATATAAATGGACAAAGTTAACAGTTGGACAACAGTACACGTTGAATTCCTCTTGAGAAAGTTTGCTAAGGAGCAAACGAAATGCGTTGAGGGCGGAGCTTTAGCAGATTGCTGTAAAGTGGATACATAGGGGTAACCCTCGACTGTGTGGAACACTGGCAGTTCTGTAGTGGAGTTGGCAGATGTGAATATTACAGAAACAGATCAAGCTTTCCCCTGTTTATGTTACTGCAGAAATGTATCTTACCTCTTGTGAGTGTTTTTAACTGTATGGTTGTTTCAATAAATTAAAATTTCTACCTTGATGTGGGGTTGCGCTTTTTTCTCTTGTTTTTGCTGCAGATCCTTTTACAAATACTGTAGAGAGTGTATGTGACACACACCTGATTTTTGCAGCACCCATCATACAAGTGGATTTGGAGAACGTTGATGGATTATCAGATACAAGATCTTTCTTTGGAACTGAGCTATATGTGATTATTTGTCCTCATTTGCAACTGGTAACATGTTTGTAGTGTGTATGTAATACACAGAGTTTTTATTGTTTCCATTACCATTTGAGTAGTTGAGTCATTTTTTATTATCACTGTGTGGCTATTATTGTTTTGTTTTATTTCTATTTACACTGTGTAGGGGGGAATATTATCACTAGTTAGTATTGTCACTTTTGCTTTCAAATTCCAAGCTCCATCTCTTTGTCCTATAACTAACATCTATATCCATCAGTTGAGCTGCTAATATATTTTGTATTATTGATCTAATCCTAGTATAACTCCATATTGAAATCTAAACAGATTACTCTTTACAAATACAACATATCTCATAATTAAAAAAAAAAAATATGCAGTGACTTTAAAACAGTTTTTTAATCACCTTAATAAAGTGATATAGAACTCTACTAGTCCATGATTTTTCTCTCTTTGTATGTACTTTCATATTTAGAAATATTTTATTGATTTTTCAGTAAAATATGTCATATCTTTCTTAACCCATACTTAAAGGAACATGAAGCCTAATTTTTAATTTCATGATTGAGAAAGAATCACTTCCTAATTTATTTTTATTCTCAAATTTGCTTCATTCTCTTTGTATCCTTTGTTGAAACATATATATTGGTGGACCCATCCGGGGCAGCTGTCACAGGGGACATCCTTCTTGAGACCATCCTGGGAGATTGTGACCACAGATGCAAGTCTATCAAGATGGGGAGCTGTTTGGGTGCCAGAAAGGCACAGGGCAGATGGACTCGAGAAGAATCGAGTCTACCAATAACTATTCTGGAACTTCGAGCAATATTCAATGCTCTGAGGACTTGGCCTCCCCTAGGGTGGTCCCGATTCATCAGATTCCAGTCGGACAACATTACCTTGGTGGCTTACATAAACCACCAGGGGGGAACGAGAAGTTCCCTAGCCATGAGGTAAGTATCTTGGATTCTTGAATAGGCAGAGACTCACAGTTGTTCTCTCTCAGCGATCCACATTCCAGGTGTGGACAACTTGGAAGCGGATTTTCTGAGCACAGATGTTTCACCCTGGGGAATGGTCTTTCCATCCCAAGGTGTTCTCGGGGTCTGCAACACATGGGGAACACCGGAGATAGATCTCATGGCGTCCAGACTCAATTACAAGCTACCCAGATACAGGTCGCGATCCAGGGATCCCCAGGCGGAACTGATAGATGCCTTGGTGGTTCCCTGGGACTTCAACCAAATTTACATATTTCCACAGTTGCCTCTTCTACCTCATGTAGTGGCCCGCATCAAGCAGGAGCAAGTCTCAGCTATTCTGAATGCTCTGTCGTAGCCACGGAGGATGTGGTTTGCAGATCTGGTGGGGATGTCATCATCTCCTTCATGGAGATTACCTTGTCGTAGGGATCTGCTGGTTCAAGGTCCTTTCCTACACCAAAATCTCGATTCTCTGAGGCTGACTGCATGGAGATTGAACGTCTAGTCTTAGCCAAGAGAGGATTTTCGGAAAGTGTAATTGACACACTCGTTCAGGCCAGGAAGCCGGTCACTCTATGCATCTATCACAAGGTGTGGAGGACCTACTTGTCCTGGTGTGAAGAATGAAGATACCCCTGGCACAAGGTCAGGGTATCCAGGATTTTGGCCTTTCTCCAGGATGGTCTGGATAAGGGTCTTGTCACCAGCTCCCTAAGGGGCCAAATCTCTTCATTATCTGTACTGTTGCATAAGGAGCTTGCGGAGCTTCCTGACATTCAGTCCTTTGTTCAGGCTCTGGTTAGGATCAGGCCTGTCTTTAGGAATTTGGCTCCTTCTTGGAGCTTGAACTTGGTTCTTAAGGTATTGCAGAGGACTCCATTGGAGCCTATGCATACGCTTGACATTAAGACTCTTTCATGGAAAGTCTTATTCCTACTGGCTATTGCATCGGCATGCAGAGTCTGTAAGTTGCCGGCCTTGCAATGTGAGCCTCCCTACTTAGTTTTTCACGCCAATAAGGCTGCTCTTCACACTGGTTTGGGATTCCTTCCCAAAGTGGTTTTGAGTCGTAACATCAATCAGGAAATAGTAGTTCCTTCTTTGTGTCCTAACCCCCTTCTTCAAAGGAGAGGTTACTTCATAATTTGGATGTGGTTTTATCTTCAGGCAATGAAGGAGTAGAGACAGACTTCATCCTTATTTGTTGTGTATTCAGGGAAGCGCAGGGGGCAAAGGGCCTCAGTCATTTCTCTATCCTTTTGGTTGAGGAGTATGATTAACTAGAGCTGTGGCCTCTTCTTGGGCATTTAAGAATGAGGTATCCTATGGAGCAGATTTGTAAGGTGGCCACCTGCTCTTCCTTACATACTTTTGCAAAATGTTATAAATTTGATGTTTTTGCTTTGGTGGAAGCAGCTTTTGGGAGAAAGGTTCTGCAGCCTGTGGTGCCCTCAGTTTAGGGTCCGCCTCCTTTTTCCCTCCCGTGTTTTTCATTCAGTGTCCTCTAGACTCTTGGGTATTTTTTCCCACAAGTAATGAATGAAGCAGTGGACTCTCCTCCCATTAAGATGGCGAACATAAATTATGCTTACCTGATAATTTAATTTCCATCTGTGGGAGGAGAGTCCACTGCCCCGCCCGTTTCTCTGATGGGGGGACCTAAATTTAATTTTATTCTTCTGGAACCATTTATACCCTGATATTTCTCCTACTGTTCCTTGTTCCCTTGGCAGAATGAGGGGAATGGGGGAGGTATTTAAGCCTTTGGCTGGGGTGTCTTTGCCTCCTCCTGGTGGCCAGGTTCTTAATTCCCACAAGTAATGAATGAAGCAGTGGACTCTCCTCCCACAGATGGAAATTAAATTATCAGGTAAGCATAATTTATGTTTTCAAACATGTAATGAGATAGACCTCACACCTCTAAAGTACTCATAAAAATATATGTGATATTAACTTTCTCTTTGTTTTGTATTAATTTGAAATAAGTCTCACATAAGAAGTATATATACTATAGCATAAAGAGATATAGAAAATTTCGGCTAATATGTTAAAGGAGTGTCTTATATAAACTAATTATAATAAATGTGGAGAGATAATAATCTGTGAATCATATAACATAAGGACCTTTAAATATAGCAGGAGACATGAATGAGACATCTGAATAGGAATAAAAGTAAAGGGCGGCATGTATCAAGCAAACCTGCAAGATAAGTCTCTGGTCATAATCTCGAAATGCCAGAGAACTATATGGGGGGGAGGGGGGTGAGACCAATCAGGCATTTGGGCAAGGGAGATGTTAATTTTAGGTGGTAAAAGATCCGTTAGTTGGTTTATTATTATGCGTGAAAATAGATATAAATAATATATATATATATATATATATATATAAACAATATCCATTCGCCGATTACTATTGGAAATAGGTAGTCTCTAGGCCAGCTACACTTTAAAGAGAAAGAACTT
This sequence comes from Bombina bombina, assembly GCF_027579735.1. Classification (NCBI taxonomy): domain Eukaryota; kingdom Metazoa; phylum Chordata; class Amphibia; order Anura; family Bombinatoridae; genus Bombina; species Bombina bombina. The sequence goes on from NC_069508.1 coordinate 124,109,811, forward strand.
TGTACTGAATATACACTGGACTATTATTAAACCACATATATTAAGGTTATGCAAAAAGGGGGTATTAATCAGGGGTAAAGAGTATACAGGCCCTTCTCAAATCTGCATAACTATAGTAATAAATGCTGACACTCTTCTGGGGTGGAATATATATCTGTAACTAAACAGGACCTCTTCAGGCCTTGAGAGCATATAATGAGAAGAGGAAAAAGAAAAGAGAAAAAATTATAGCATAATATACTGTATATGATAATATGTATCGTTGGTATCAATACTAGAAACAAACATGTAGTTGAACAATGCCTAAGAATTTCTGTTTATGGATACACATTTAAATATAATAACTGGCCCAATCTGCTAGTAGGGTCCCTTCAATCTTATATCAAGTATCCTAACCATATAGGTATGGGCCCTATACCCCATGGCAAGGCAAAATGCATTCTTTGGTATACACGCTATATGTAATATACAATAATCCCCACTTTTCAACATATAGTCTACGACATTTTACATCAATATAATTTTCCTTAGGTCTTTATATCAAGTGAGTTCAATCCTGTTTAATAGATTTAGCTCAAAATCAATAAAATAAAAAGGAGAAGATAAATGCACCACTTCACCCCATGTCAGTCCCCATTATATATAGCATTTTCTAAACACTGAAAAGTCCCAGAGATCTGAAAATTGCACGTTAAAATATATAAACCAATAAAAACTACTATAGATTGTGTCCCAAATATACACATTCAACATTGGAACTTTGATAGCGGGCATGCCAGTGCATATCATATTTTCATATACAAAATCCCCAATTTTCAAACCTATATGCCATTATGAGGGTCAGATCATTTAGGTATAGGAGCAGTGAGTGAGTAAGCAGCGACACACCTATTTCTCAGAGTTTTGCCATATGAGCATATGTTTAAGTCCCTGTCACTTAAGTTTTTGAATCCCTTACAGATTGTCATTTTATTTGTGGTAGGGGTGTTTCATTAGAGTACATGAACCAGCATGGTACCTCAGCCAAGTTATATAAGGTATGCAGCAATAATCTCAAATTATCTATTACAGGGCTATAGTTAAGTTAGGAAGACAACTATATTTACAGACCTATGCATCCTTCTTCCATGTATCCTGGCAAGAATGTACATCTTGAATGTCTGAGCTATAAAATCTTATTATGGCACTTCAAAGATTACAGGGTGGATACCTGTAGTTGGGATATATACTATGCTTATATATGTAGGTCTTCAAAGCCTGACTAAAACTGTACAAAACTCAGTGTGAATGCACAAAGATATAGTGAAAGTCTAAATTATGGCAACATATAATTATCAGTTTCAAAACGAAACAAGAATTTGCGTATCCAAGAAACACAAACTAAAATAGTCTAGAGAAGCTGTTTGAGATATAATAGGGTACACAAAGATTCTGTCTAATGTATTGAACCTCTACCCTACATTAATTTTTCATAAAGGACAATAGTTCCCTGGTGTATAAAATGGACCACCGGATTTCCACTGGAACCGTAGGAGTCCAGCATGGTAAGGCATACTTTTGTGGGACAAAATCGCTGGAGTGTATGCTTCTTGCAGCCAAGCTGTTCTCAGATCAGAAGATAGGTTCGCAATCAGAATTTTCTTGGTTGCTTGTAAACTTATAAGGTGTTTCTTTTTTCACATCTTGTTTCTGGGATGCTCGGGGGGTTTAACTTTGGAAAGACCAGAGGATCTTACATTGGATGAGATTGTACAGAAGTCCCCATAACTCATGTTGCCATCAGTAAAAGCCAGGGTGTCCCTTGTCCACCAGTCGCAATATACCAAGTTGCTTATGGGATCAGGTGTGCTGGCTACTAATCTTCTGTGTGGATTTTGTAGGCTAACTGCAGAAATCGTGCCGCTGGAAAAAGAGATGGCGTCATATAATGGCTCACAGTCCGCAATCCCCGTGTCCTTAGTTTTACCCAGGTTAGTAGGCAGCCACTGGGATACAGAGCTGCCGCCATTATTCTCTAATACAGGGTGAGAGGCCTCTTGTAAATCTTTAGCCCAGTTTTCAGCCATAGATTGGGCCAATGTTGCTTTTATCATCTTTGTGAAGGCAACTTAATAGAGGTCTAGAAGATCACTTATTTAGTTTAGGATAACAACTGGTTCCATGCTTGTTTTAAATACTATCAGGTAGCTGGTATTGATAAGGTTAGAATCTGCAGTGGCTTATGTTTATCACTGCTCTGTTACTTCAGAAGCACTTGGATGTCTTGTCAGGGTGTTAGGTTGTAGGCCACCACCTACATACCGATCCGCTGAACTGTATCCAGCATTGAGCTTGTTAACAGTGGTACCGTTCAGGAGAGCGCTCTTTACCCTACAGAATGCAGCTATAGATAGTGCTCGATGGAGCTGTTAAGATGGGATTTTGAGTAGATTTATGTATAGGCTTGAATGAGCAAAAAGTTTAGCAAGCTATCATGGCCACCACCCGGAAGTTCCCCCCTAGACCTTATATTTTATTATAGGTGTCTCTCCTTCACATACAGAACCCTGCATAGTGAGATAAATAAATTTGTATTTCTAAAATTCTTTGAGAGACCTTGCCGTACTGACAAGACTTCTCAGATCAACTTGCCTGAGAGGAGAGCTTTACACCTTCAGGCCCTAAATTAGTAATATTTTATTTAAACATATTCCGTCACTCAACATTTTTGAGGATGATATAATTCTAGAACCTTTAAAATATATTTATATTTAGTATTTTTTGTTTTAAAAATATATATTATTTCTTTACTTTAAAATAGAATTGTAGAAAATTAAATATATTTTAATTGGTGTTATTAAATTAAAAAAAAGATAAAACTAATTTATTGCAATTTTTATACATCAGCTTTCCAAATGACTATTTTTAAAAAATATAGTAATTTAAAATATACAAGCTGAATAGAGTTTATGAAAACAACATTTAAGGTTAATTAACGGTTTCATTAACATTTACTGTATTTTTTTTTGAATATAACAGAACCACAGAAAGTTTTTAGATATGAAAAATGCAAACCTGTACATTTGTAGTCCTATGTGATCACAGAAAATTTGCATAATCTGTTTTATATTATAGTATGATTTTACTCTTCCACAGTGGGATCTAGAGAAAAGGTCTCAAATAATATGTCACGTAGTGTCATGGTGAGATTTGACTGTTTTGAATAATCTATCCTCAACATTCTTCATTTATCTAAAACCTTAATGCATTTTTTTCTTCTAAATGTCTATTAATCTTATTAACTGTTCTCACATACTGCCCTGTATAAATATTGCAATCTCTTTATCCTTTGGACGCACTTATCTTCTTGTATTTTAAAGTGTAACTAAACATCATTGCCCTACTGAGATTTCACCACCACATTCACATGAACTGTATAATGAACAGTTCTACCTATTGTTCCTAAAGCTGTACTCAGATTTGTATCAACAAATATACTGTATTAGCTTTTTTTGCTATGTGTCGTTCCATTTATACAGTCTGCCCCCACCTTGCTAGTATTTCTATATCATGCTTCACATTTAAATTGCTGTATATTTAGTTTTACTTTAGGTATTTTGGTGCTGTTGTAAACATCTGTCTGAGCACTTTACCATACTTAAATGGACAGTCAACTATAAAATGTTATTGTTTAAAAAGATAGATAATCCCTTTATTACCCATTCCCCAGTTTTGCACAGAAAACTTTTTTTTATATTAATACACTGTTTATCTCTGTGATAACCTTGTATCTAAGCATCTTTAGACAGCCCCCTGATCACATGACTTTTTATTTATCATCTATTGATTTGCATTTTAGCCAATTAGTGCTGTGTTGTGCACAACCCACGGGAGTGAGCACAATGTTATCTATATTACTCACATGAACTAGCGCTCCCCTGTCGTGAAAAGCTAATAAAAAAAACATGTGATCAGGGGGCTGTCTTTAGTGACTTAGAAACAGCTAGAAATTTAGAGGTTTAAATGTTATTAAGTGTTTTAATATAACCGTGTTGGTTATGCAAAGCAGGGAAATGGGTAGTAAAGGCATTATCTATCTTTTTAAACCATAACAATTTTTGTGTTGACTGTGTCTTTAAAGGGACACTAAACCCATTTTTATCTTTCACGATTCAGATAGAGCATGCAATTTTAAGCAAGTTTCTAATTTACTGCTATTATCAATATTTCTTCATTCTCTTGCTATCTTTATCTAAACGCAGGAATGTGATGCATAGGAGCCGTCCCATTTTTTGTTTGAAAACCTGGGTTATGCTTGCTTATTGGTGGCTAAATGTCAGCCACCAATAAGCAAGCACTATCCATGGTGCTGAACCTAAAATGGGCTGGCTGCTAAGATTTACATTCCCGCTTTTTAAATAAAGATGGCAAGAGAACAAATAAAAATTGATAATAAAAGTAAATTAGACAGTTGCTTAAAATTGCATGCTTTATCTGAATCATGAAAGAAAAAATGTGGGTTTAGTGTCCCTTTAACTACAGCAGCCTAAAAAGATACACTCCAGTAAACAATCCCTGATTGGTGCATGCCATAAACAGCAACAGTTGCAACTCACTTTCCTGTGTATTAAAATTTTCTCTGGGGTGCTAGTTCCTGAGTTTGCTGCTGCAGGTATCCTGTGTTTTTTTATATATGGAATGGTAATGGATATTATTTTTCCCCTTTTCTTAGCTCAGGCAATTTGTATGTAATCGATTTAGTGAGAGCTGGGCTTGTCAATCATCCTGGGTTAATCCGTTTTGATGAATTAAACTTTGCAGCTTCTGGGGATTGTAGGCTCACAAAACCGAGCCGGCATCACATGGGATACAAGTTGCTTACGATGCTTGTTAAATATCACCCTATACAGTCTACAGGTTTTGTATACAAAGGCAAAGACATATTTTGTTGCAACCCACCCCCCCAAAAAAACTATATACTCTACCATTACTGCTTCTTAACAAAATGTTCTAATGATGTGTTAAACAGCTATAGATAACTATTCTCTCTATAATGATAGAGAAATATATTTAAATTATCACATACAGTAAATCTAATTTATTATAACTATAATAGCTATAATAATTAATTTCAGCATGACATAACATACCAAAGTGGTGGCTCTGCACAACATAGTAAATCAGTAGTGACTGCATAATAAATCAAACAGTGGTGACAATATATAAAACACGTAAACATGGATGCCGGGTGACCTCTTTTCTTTTTCACCATTAGACCTATACTGATACTATCATGTCTTACAGGAAAATGTATCAAGCTATGGGCCCCTAGTTATCAAGCCGTCAACCTCAAATACGCTGGAATTCCGCAGCGTATTTGTGGCGAGGCTGATTCGCCTTAGTTATCAAGCCCTAGACACCGGCAAAAGTAGAATCTAGTGACGTAAGCTTCGATCCGCTGGACTCTATCTGACTACTTTTGCTAGTTATCAAAAAACTAGCAGGTACGCTCTGCACTTTTCAGGCCCAGCGTACCTGGTTTTCAAACCCCATAGGAATCAATGGGAGTTAGACCATAGCGAAAGTTCATGTTTGCTGCTGCCAGACATCCCATTGATTCCTATGGAAGCTGTCTACACCTAACACCCTAACATGTACCCCGAGTCTAAACACCCCTAATTTCTCCCCCCTACACCGCCGCAACTAAATAAATGTATTACCCCCTAAACTGCCGCTCCCGGAGCCCACCGCCACTCTAATAAACTGATTAACCCCTAAACCGCCGCTCCCGGAGCCCACCGCCACTATAATAAATATGTTAACCCCTAAACTGCCGCTCCCGGTCCCCGCCGCAACTATAATAAATGTATTAACCCCTAAACCGCCACTCCCGGAGCCCACCGCCACTCTAATAAACTGATTAACCCCTAAACCTGCCACTCCCGGAGCCCACCGCCACTATAATAAATATGTTAACCCCTAAACCACCGCTCCCGGTCCCCGCCGCAACTATAATAAATGTATTAACCCCTAAACCGCCGCTCCCGGACCCCACCGCCACCTACATTATACCTAGTAACCCGTATCCTGCCCCCCCTATACAGTCGCCACCTATAATAAAGTTATTAACCCCTATCCTGCCGATCCCGGACCCCGCTGCAACTAAATAAATTGTTTAACCCCTAAACCGCCGCTCCCGGACCCCGCCGCCACCTATATTAAACTTATTAACCCCTAATCTGCCCCCCCTACACCGCCGCCACCTATAATAAATTTATTAACCCCTATCCTGCCCCCCCTACACCGCCGCCACTGTAATAAAATTATCAACCCCTAAACCTAAGTCTAACACTAACCCTAAAACCCCCCTAACTTAAATATTAATTAAATACATCTAAATATTATAACTTTTATTAACTAAATGAATCCTATTTAAAACTAAATACTTACCTTTAAAATAAACCCTAATATAGCTACAATATAAATAATAATTATATTGTAGCTATTTTAGGATTTATTTTTATTTTACAGGCAACTTTCAATTTATTTTAACTAGGTACAATAGCTATTAAATAGTTATTACTATTTAATAGCTACCTAGTTAAAATAAAGAGAAATTTACCTGTAAAATAAAAACTAGCCTAAATTACAATTACACCTAACACTACACTATACTTCAATTAATTAATCCTATTTAAAACTAAAAACTTACCTGTAAAATAAACCCTAAGATAGCTACAATGTAATTAATAATTACATTGTAGCTATTGTAGGATTTATATTTATTTTACAGGTAACTTTGTATTTATTTTAGCTAGTTAGAATAGTTATTAAATAGTTATTAACTATTTAATAACTACCTAGCTAAAAGAAATACAAAATTACCTGTAAAATAAATCCTAACCTAAGTTACAATAAACCTAACACTACACTATCATTAAATTAGTTAAATAAATTAGCTACAATTAAATTCAATTAAATAAACTAACTAAAGTACAAAAAATAAAAAAAGCTAAGTTACAAAAAAAAAAAAAAGTTACAAACTGTTCCGATCAGCCAATAGAATGCAAGCTCAATATGATTGGCTGATTGGATCAGCCAATCGGATTGAACTTCAATCTGATTGGCTGATTCAATCAGCCAATCAGATTTTTCCTACCTTAATTCCGATTGGCTGATAGAATCCTATCAGCCAATCGGAATTGAAGGGACGCCATCTTGGGTGACGTCCTTTAAAGGAACCTTCATTCGTCGTTAGTCGTCGGGAAGAAGAGGATGGCTCCGCTCCGCTCCAGATGGATGAAGATTGAAGACGCCGCTTAGATGAAGACTTCAATCGGATGGAAGACTTCTTCAGCGCCGCCTGGATGTTGACTTCAATCGGATGGAAGACTTCTTCAGCGCCCCTTGGATGATGACTTCTGCCACTCCGGATCTCCTCTTCGGTTCAAACCGGTGGTCGGCTGGCTCAAGACGGCTCAAGGTAGGATGATCTTCAGGGGGGTAGTGTTAGGTTTATTTAAGGGGGGTTTGGGTTAGATTAGGGGTATGTGGGTAGTGGGTTTTAATGTTGGAGGGGGGTTGTATTTTTTTTTACAGGCAAAAGAGCTGAATTCTTTGGGGCATGCCCCGCAAAAGGTCCTTTTAAGGGCTGGTAAGGTAATAGAGCTGGTAACTTTTTAATGTAGAATAGGGTAGGGAATTTTTTTATTTTGGGGGGCTTTGTTTTTTTATTAGGGGGCTTAGATTAGGTGTAAGTAGCTTAAAATTGTTGTAATATTTTTGAAATGTTTGTAACGTTTTTTTTTTTCGTAACTTAGCTTTTTTTATTTTTTGTACATTAGTTAGTTTATTTAATTGAATTTAATTGTAGTTATTTGTAGCTAATTTATTTAACTAATTTAATGATAGTGTAGTGTTAGGTTTATTGTAACTTAGGTTAGGATTTATTTTACAGGTAATTTTGTATTTCTTTTAGCTAGGTAGTTATTAAATAGTTAATAACTATTTAATAACTATTCTAACTAGCTAAAATAAATACAAAGTTACCTGTAAAATAAATATAAATCCTACAATAGCTACAATGTAATTATTAATTACATTGTAGCTATCTTAGGGTTTATTTTACAGGTAAGTTTTTAGTTTTAAATAGGATTAATTAATTAAAGTATAGTGTAGTGTTAGGTGTAATTGTAACTTAGGCTAGTTTTTATTTTACAGGTAAATTTCTCTTTATTTTAACTAGGTAGCTATTAAATAGTAATAACTATTTAATAGCTATTGTACCTAGTTAAAATAAATTGAAAGTTGCCTGTAAAATAAAAATAAATCCTAAAATAGCTACAATATAATTATTATTTATATTGTAGCTATATTAGGGTTTATTTTAAAGTTAAGTATTTAGTTTTAAATAGGATTAATTTAGTTAATAAGAGTTATAATATTTAGATGTATTTAATTAATATTTAAGTTAGGGGGGTGTTAGGGTTAGTGTTAGACTTAGGTTTAGGGGTTAATAATTTTATTACAGTGGCGGCGGTGTAGGGGGGGCAGTTTAGGGGTTAATCAGTTTATTAGAGTGGCATTTATTTAGTTGCGGCGGTGTAGGGGGGTTGTATTTTTTTTTACAGGCAAAAGAGCTGAATTCTTTGGGGCATGCCCCGCAAAAGGTCCTTTTAAGGGCTGGTAAGGTAATAGAGCTGGTTCTTTAATTTGTGGTTGCAGACTCACTTTTGCCTGAACCATAAGTTCTCCAAAGCTGTCAATTTATATGGAGTATATATATACTCATACCTATGCACACAAACACATACACATGAAGGCATACACAAACAATAACTCATGTTAGATTTACTAGAGAAGCACATTTATAAAAGCTCTAATATATCTTTGCTCTGATTTTACTTTCTTACAGTTTATAAATCATACATTATGTTAAAGCAACATATTCTATCACACACACTCACCCTGCCACTCCTTATTCTCATATGTCTCTCTCATCTCTGTCTCTCTTTCATAGTACTTTCTCTATTTCTGAGGTTAAAATATACTGACTAGGGCCAATATTATAAAAGATAAGTAACTGGTCGGGCCAGAACTATTAAGTAGCAGAAGTACAGCCAGTATCATAACTATTCATTTAGAGGTGTAAAAAATATTTGTGGCCACATCAGGCCTTATTTATTAAAGGGACATGAAACCCAAAATTTTTCTTTCATGATTTAGACAGAGCATACAATTTTAAACAACTTTCCAATTTACTTCTATCAATTAATTTGCTTCCTTCTCTTGTTATCCTTCGCTGAAAGGTTTAGGTAAGCTCAGGAGCAGCAGAGAACCTAGGTTATAGCTGTTGATTGGTGGCTGCATATCTATATCGATTGTGATTGACTCACCAATCTGTTCCGTTAGAAACCATTAGTGCATTGCTGCTCCTTTAACAAATGATACCAAGAGAATGAAGCAAATTAGATCATAGAAGTAAATTAGAAAGTTATTTAGAATTGTATTCTCTATCTGAATCATGAAAGAAAAAAAATGGGTTTCATGTCCCTTTAAGCTGGGATGCAGTTTGGGGCCTCAGCATTTCAGGCACCTAAGTTTTTAAGACCACAGCTATCTAGCCTCTCCACCACCTAAAGTGTGGTGGAGTTAAATAATCCCAATAAAATTGAGATGATTAATAGCCCCTGCTAGTGTGGGGCAACAGTGTACAAGATATGTTCCTGGGAGCAAATCTTGTCTTCCTGGCTTTTAATAAATAGAGCTCATTGAGACAAGTTTCAGTTAAAGGACCATTAAATACATTACAATTGGACAATCAACAAGTGCAAATAAAAAGACAACAAAATAGCACTTACTTTGAAATTTAAATGAGCAATAGATTTGGTCTGAGAAACTTCAAAATTTTATTTTAATTTTCTTATGACAGCCTACAGCCAATCATATACACTGTGCACTTTTGTACATGCTCAGTAGTAGCTGATGCCTCAGAAAGTGTGAATGTAAAAGAACTCTACACAATTTGATAATGGAAATAGATTGAAAAGTCTCTTAAAATTGTATACTCAATCTAAATCATAAAAGTTACATTTTGACTTTAGTGTCACTTTAATGGCAGCTGCATGAATTTTCAGTGAGAGCTAGAAAACTTCTTTACTGGATGTAATAACAAAAAAACAGTCCCAAGATTATCTTTGCAGTCCTAATGTGATCTAACACTATGGGGTCGATTTATCAACCCGTCAATGAATCTGTTTCCGAGCGAGCCTTCAGGCTTGCCGTAAACAGGAGTTAAGAAGCACAGCTGCATCTGCTACCTCTGAGGCGTCGGACAGCAATCAGCCTGATCGGATACGATCGGGTTGATTGACGCCCCCTGCTAGCAGCCTGTTGGCTGCGAATGTGCAGGGGGCGGCATTGCACAAGCATTTCACTAGAAATGCTTGTGCAATGATAAATGCCGACAGCATATGCTGTCGGCATTTCATGTCCACTCGCACATTGTTAAATCAGCCCCCATGGCTGCATCTGCCATTCTTTTCTTTAACTTCTTTTTGCTACTGTAGATTACAAAATGGTAAAATCAGAATATTATAAACAGAGGGTAAACATTTTTTGGCTAGTGCTTTGTAGTTTGATTTCATTGAGGAGAATACGTATTAATAACATTGCTTTATTACTGCTATTCAAGATCCACAGGAAATGCTAGTAATGGATGTATTTAGTAATGCTATTCCGATTTTAATGATGCACATCTATTTTGGTAGAATATCTATCAAGCTGATTCCAGTGTATTATAAATAGTAGGAAATATACTGTGTTTATTTGATCTGTCTTTCACCAAAGGAAAGCCTATCCTAATACAATAATCTGCTATTTCATTTTTAAGTGAGGAAAGATCTCATGAGAAGTAGATTACAAAGTGTGTTTTTTCCTCTATTCTAACATCTGTAAAGAGGATTAAGAATTTTCATTACAATTACACGACTACATGACTAAAACTGGTGCCTAGTTAAGATTATATGACTAATCCCTATCCACTGACTGCAACAAAAGACCAATGATACAGCATCTTTATTTTTAATCATATTGTAAGCACTTGCAAAACGCAATAAAACTTCATTATAGCTATTGCCCATTATTGCTGTGGATATTTATTCATAAAATTGGAAAATATCTTGTAAATGTGCACAGAAGAAACGTGTTTGAATCAAATGAGCGTCTCCTTGCATAATTAAGAATACATGTTCACATTTTTTTATTTACTTTGTAATGATTTAATTGCATTTATAGTTAAGCTTATTCTGTATTAGCAGAATATTTACATACACATATTTTTAAGCATCAAAGGATGGAAATTATTAGGGATGGAAACATTTTGCAATTCTAACATTTGAAATGTGAAACAGATGCTCCACTTGACTTTTATTCTGCCATTCAAATGTTTCTGTAGAACTAATGTTAACAAGT